>NC_061120.1:59556600-59735610 GCF_002878395.1 Capsicum annuum | reverse complement strand
TCCTGTATTTAGAAGTATTAAATATTCTTTTTCATTTATTATTCCCGTTATATAATATTGAGTTAAATTAACTATTGAAGTTGTTTCATAATTTGTTCTTTTTGATGAACTTGATGATTCTGTTTTTTCATAAGCTATTCTTTTCGTTGTGCTTATTCTATCATTTATTATTTCTAAATCTTCTTCTATATCTATGTCTTTGTAACTATAATCATTATTATCAATTTTTTACATATTGTTCGAAAGGACTTTCTAGTTGTATTTTATTGATTTTATTTTTTCCCATTATTTTATGTTTTGTTGTTAATACATATTAATTTTTACATCTTGCTGTAAATATTTTACTTCTTGGGGTATCTCTATTCCTGATATTTTCCAATATAATACTAATGATTTATCTGTTATTGCTACTGAATAATTCGCACTTATTATAAATTTAAATTTTTTGTATATTAAATTTCCTCTTTTGGCATTTATTATACTTTTTTTTATAGGTTTTATAATTCTATCATCTGCTAAATATAATTCTATTAGTGTATCTGTTCTTTCTCTAAAACATGCTTTTATTAATATCTCTGTTCCTACAAGGTGTACGTATTTTATTGGGTCTTTACTTTTTATATTGTTTATTCTTTATTAATCATTCTTTTTGTTATCAGTGGTATACTAACTTTAATTTTTGCATATCTACAGTCTATTACATGTTCTTTTTGACTTACTACATAGTATTCTTGTTTTCGTCTACTAAATATGTTTTTTATTGTTGGTATTTTAAATATTTTTTCTACACTTAAATCTAATTTTTTGCCTTTTATCTCGTCAAATATATTATTATCAAATATTATTTTCTGATCTGTTCCTTCTTCATTTAAATATTCTTCCTTTGTTGTTATTTTTTTTTTTTAATCTTCTTTAGTCATTTGATTCATCTAATTCACTATCTATTTCATTATCTGTTTCATTTTCCGAAATTTCAGATATACTATCTTCACTTTCGAATTCGTAATCTATATAATCTATTTGCATATATTCTGTATTTTCTATCTTTATTTCTGATATTTATTTCTTTTTTGAGTCTTTAGGCATTTTACAATCTCTAGCTAAATGTCCTAGTATACCACAATTATAACAAGTACATTCAATTATAGATTTCTTTTTCCTATATGGTCTTTTATATTTATAATTCTTTACATAATATCTTTTTCTTGGTTTCTTATACTTATATTTTGATTTTTTATATTTCTTATATTTTTTTCTTTTCTTATAATATTTTTCTTCACATCCAAATTGAGGTGCTATTTTATCTGTGCAACATGTGAAATTTCTTATTAATGTTTTTTCCATTTTCATTTCTTCTTTGTATTTTTCACATATATTCCTATACCTTTGTTGTAGAAATTTTATTCTTTCTCCTAGGGTATTTACTATTTTTGCTTCATCCCAACTCTTTATTATTTTTGAACTAAATGGTTTAGGTAATTTACTAAAATATAATCTTCTCACTTCTTTACTTTCTTCTGTATTATATGCTCCCTTATAGTAGTATTCTTTAAATGCGCACATGTATTCATCTATATAGTACATATTACATATTGCTAGTTTTAACATTAAATTCCTATTTGTATTTTTTTCTTTATTTTGTTGTTGTTGTTGTTGTTGTTCTTCTTCTTCTTCTTCTTCTTCTGTTGCCATACTGCTAAATTTATCTCTTATAGCCATTTCATATTTTTTTAATATGTCTATAGGTGTTAGTTTAGTTACTGTTGTTCTTCTGTTTCTTTATTATTTCTTAATAACTTTTTACTATTTTCAGTTAAATTTAAAAATCATAATTTTGTTGTTCCTATTAGTGTTTTTTCTATATATTCAAGTGTATCTATTGCATTTATATCATTGTCTAATAATTATTTTGTTATATATCCTATCCATAATTGTATCGTTTTATCTACATCTATTACACAATCTAGGTCTAAGAAGTTATAATTTTTATTAATTATTTATTTTGGTGTCCATTTGTTATATTCATCCCTTAGGTTATATTTTTTAAACTTATTTTTATAATAATATGTAGGTTTTCTTATTTCTGATGTTCTAGGTATTATTTTTTCATCATCCTTTTTATTAAGAGTGTTTATTTCGGTGTTTGTATTTTTTAAGTTTTCTTTATTAATTACTTCTTGTTTTTCATTTATTTCTAGTTTTTCTATATTTGTTAAGATTTCTGTATATGTTTCACTATTTTCGAATCATAATTATCTGTTTCTTCAGCATCTATTGTATTTATTTCTATTTCATTAGTTTCTAATTCTATATTTTCTAATTTTTCTTTAAATTGATTTATCTCAATTAGTAATTTTTGTTCTTTATCTTTTTCTTCTTTTTCTTTCTGTCTTTTTTCAAACAACTCTTTTAGCATTTGTGTAGTTCTTATTCTAATTCAGCAATCCTATTATTTTTAGTTTCTTCTATTTTTCGTTTTTCTTCTGTAGTCTGTTGTTTTATTTTATTTATTTCTTTTTTCCTGTCTATTTCTTCATTTTCTTTTGCTATTCTTACAATAGCTGTTAATTTATCTTCTAATTTTAATTCTTCATTTTCTAACATTAAATATAAATGTTCACCTATTTTCTTATATCTTCTTCCAAAATTAGAAAATACTATTCTTATTTTTAATCATTCGTGATTTTCATATATCTTTTCATCTATTATAAATTCTTCTTTGTTTATTTTATCTACTTGATAGTGTATAGATCATGTTGATATATGTATTCTAGATTATCTATTTGTGATTCTAAATATGATATTTCTTCCTTTTGTGCTTTTATTATTTTTTGGCATACTCCAACAATCATGTTATATTGTAGTCTTTCTTTTCTTATTTTTAATTCTTTTCATTTTTCAGATATTATTTGTTTTAGTTCTTTATATTTTTGTGATTTTGTTATGTTATTCATCTGTACAATATTTATAATATTTTGGTGGATACCGAAATCTGATTTTATCATAATTAGATGGTAAGTATCTCATTTTTCTAGATTTTAAATGAATTATTAATTTTGCCTCATTGCTAGATATTAAGGTAATTAAGTAAGCTAATCTATGGGGGTTTTCTTTTGTTTTATTTAACTTCTTATATTCTAGGTAGTAACTAGTTAAAATTCTTTTAATTTTTCTAAAAGCTTTTGTATTTTTAAATGGTCTTCTCATATTTAACAAATAAATAACAACATAGTTAACAAGATAACTTAATAATAGTCTCATAATCAACAATTAAATTAACTAAATTAACATTTCTAACATTTATCATGATTAACACATATCTAATTAAACAAAAAACATGCCAAGTGTTTTTCACGCCAACTTCAATTTTTGGATCTTCAACCCTAAAAGGAGCGAGGTCCTAGGCAAGTGCTTTAGAAGAAGAAAGCAACGTGGCATAAGCACGTTAAAAGACTCTTGCTCTACTTGAGCACTCTAGTTCAAAATACTCTGGTGCAAACAACGGTAGTCGTTCAACAAACACATAATCTTCACTTACACGGAATAAGCTGAGCACTTTGAAGATCAACTTATGCACTAATCTGTGCTACTCTTCAACGTCTCCAATGATCATGCAAACAATGGTAACCGAAGCCTCATCTATGGAGGAGAAACTTGCGAATTTGACAAAGGCAATTAAGGGTCTAACAAAAAATTTGCAAAATCAAGATGCTCAGATTGATAGGTTGGTGGATAGGATAGATGACTTAATAGATGGAGAATCTAAACATGCACCTGAAAAAGCTTCAGAATTTCACGAGATAGAATATCCTGTAAAACAAACACCACCTGCTAAGGAGGTACAAGTTTCTTTTAAGGGAATGATCCCGATTGATCAATTGGAGGAGTTCATTGAAGGGACCTTCAAAGATAAGCATGATGTTATCACCAAGTCTTCCCTTACTGGCACGACCCAAACCAGGCCAGGCCGTGACGGATATCTCAAGTCCCACTTGGACCAGAGATCACCCCCTACACCAAATCAAACCAAACATAATATCCCCAATATCATATGAATTCTAATCATATAACAAGATAAGTTCAGAGAATAAAAGGTATGTCTATAACCGATAACCATCGACTGGCCAAAACAATCGACCAATTTCGCCCAAGTCCATATTAATCTAACAAAACCTTCTAACACAAGAACTAAAAACTAGTCTTGGTCGGGACATATCCCAACCCTGACAAATGACAATGACAATGAAAATGATAATATTAATGATAATGAAACTCTCAACTCTAGTCTATGATAATAACTAATGAAATGTCTAAGTCTTTCGAAGTATGAAAACTTACCATTTCACTACAACAAATCAACGAACCGAGCCATCCACCTAACTCTGTCCAGGAAAAATATAGATATCTCTGATGCCTGCATCGTATTGGGATACAACGTCCTGAGACGTTTAGTAGGGTGAACACTTGCATGTAACTTGCGGATAAGGATAACATAATAATGTGATCAATAGTTCAAAATCATTCAAAATTAATGCACATAATCAAATTCATATACATATATATCACATGCCAGGATAAGGAACAAGGCTTAATATGCACTTTAAAATTTTTTCCTGGATTGTAGCTCAACTGTCATAACATAAAAAGGCACCCATGGTCTATATGGGACCAACTCTCCCCCTGCTGGTAGGACCCCAGTGCGTATGGCTGCATGAACTAGATGGTATACATATGTACTATGAGAGACTCAAACCTACCTCCCGACATATCAAGGTGACACAAACACCAAATAGTATAATATGATGTGAAGGACTCGAACCTCCCAATCAAATGATATTAATAAGGGGAACTCGAACAACTTGGTCATATAGAGCCCTGCGTCGATAACCGCGATTTTCAGTATTGGTCCTTCAAGGCCTCCACTTCCATGACTCAACTACATAACCCTCGTTAAAGCCCAATTAAAATAATTAGCACATACATTATCATTTATTGAACCATGATATACATTTAGGCATACATTATTGGTATCGTCATACCAACTACATTTGCAAGGTAACTTTAACATGCCACACTATTTACCATTATTTGGGGGAAATCACAATCCCCTTTAGTTTAATTACACATTGGCTTAGGGAATTACACAATCCCTTAAGGTTCAATTCAAAAACCATTTTCTTCATTGACTTTTCAAATTATGCAATAGTTTATGATTAGTTTAATATGCATACTTTTCATATTCAAAACTAATTTCACAATATGGGGTTGGGGTCATAACCACTTTAAAAGTCATTAGTTTGGGGAATCATAATCCCTAGTTCATTCACCATTCCCATGCATTAAATTGATTTTCAAAACCACCATTTAAACGTAACCCATGTAGGGACAAACATGAAACATCACATAAACAACAATTGTTCCAGACCCTCAACCCACGTTTTCAAAATCAACCTCAAAACCATATTAAAAACACTTTAAAACTCAAGCTTTTAGCAAATTAATAATTCGGGAAGAGTAACATGCCTGAAATCTAAGTTTCACGAAAAAAATTCAACCCTTGAGCCATTAGATGGCCTACTTCTTTAAAACCCTAAGTATGGCTGCTTTAGAGAATTTAAAAGATCTTTGGTAGTGTTTGGGTACGTAATGAGTGAGAAATTACCCTTCTTAAGTGTTTTATGAACGTGGGGTTTTAATTAGGTGAGAAGGAAATTCTCCAAAGTGCCCTTAATTTAAAAATTGAAATTTGGTTGCTAGTGATTATGGATCATTATACGAATAGTATAGACTCATTACGACTGGTCACCACAAGTTATATCTGAGACAGTCTCCAAGGCACTCACAATCTATTGGCCCTACGACTCAACCTATATGACTCGTAATGGGACCCTACGACTCATAGAGTCCAGTCGTAGTCAACCTTGCAACTATTTGGGATATACACTGGAAACCCTACAATTTACACCTAATGACTCATAACAAGTCCTTACAACTCATTGTGCGCCACTAGTACTCAGAGCAAAACTCAGCCACACACTTTCTAATTTGCTACGATTTGGTCCAAAGACTCGTCAGGGGAGTCGTAGTCAAGATAGTGAGGATAAAATTTTAGAACTTTTCAAGGACCAAAAATTTGGGGCGTTCATACTCCCTCCTTAGGATCATTCATCCTCGAATGACAGGACAAGGCATTTATTAGCACGATTTGACTCTTAACACAACCACACTTAACTTTAATAAAGACAGAAAATAAAGATGCTAAGAAATACACATGCCCTAAGCATCATTATCTAAAATGGAAAACAAGAACGATTACTTGGACTTCATGTCCTCCTCGACTTTCCAAGTAGCTTCCTTGACCTTTTGGTTCATTCAAAAAACCTTTACTGATGCGACATCCTTAGTCCACAACCGACAGACTTGTCGATCCAAAATCTCGACCGAAAATTCCTTATAGAATAAGGAATCTAAAATAACCACCTCCTCTAAAAGAACAACCATTGAAGGATCAGCAACACACTTTCTCAACATCCAAACATGAAACACCGGATGAATGGAGCTCAAACTAGAAGGCAACTCTAATTCATATGCAACATTACTAACCCTCTTCAAAACCAAGTATGGACCAACATAACAGGATTGAGCTTCCCCTTCTTACCAAATCGCATCACTTCTTTCAAAGGGGACACCTTCAAGAACACCCATTCACCAATACTGAACTCCAACTCCTTTTGACTCACATCTGCATAGGACTTTTAGAGACTTTAGGCAACCTTAAGTCTATCTCGAATCACCTTCATCTTATCCATGGATTGATAAACCAAATCTGGACCATATAACTTATTTATATCGACCTCAAACTACCTAATAGGAGACCTACACCTCTTACTATACAAGGAATCAAACGGAGCCAAACCAATGCTAGAGTGATAACTATTGTTGTAGGCAAATTAAATGAGAGGCAAGTGGTCAACCCAACTATCACCAAAATCAAATACACAAGCCCGAAGAATATCTTCAAAAACCTGAATTATCCTTTCCACTTACCTATCCGTCTATAGGTGGAAAGGTACTAAAGGTCACCTTAGTCCCCAAACCTTACTGGAACGACCTACAAAAGTAAGATAAGAACTGAGCACCCTAATCAGATAAGATAGAAATTGGAGTACCATGCAACTTTACAATCTCCTCAATGAACAACTTGGCATAATACTCTGAAGAGAAATTAGTCCTCACTGTAAGAAATGAGCAGACTTAGTCATCCTATCCACGATGGCCCAAATCAAATAAAATTTCTAGATAGACCTCGAAAGACCGATAATAAAATCCATATTAATTATCTCCCATTTCCACACCGACAGCTCAATCTCCGAAGTCAACCCTTCGGGCCTCAAGTGCTCCACCTTCACTTGCTAACACACCATGCACTTAGCCATAAAATTAGCCACATCCTTTTTCATTTTATTCCACCAATAAATATCCTTAAGATCATGATACATCTTCATCGAACTAGGATAAATAGTATAATATGACTCATGGGTTTTGACCGAAATTCTCCCTCGCAACCCATCAATAGTGGGAGCACATAATCTACCTTGATACCTCAAGATACCTTCACCATCGATCTAACAAATCATCACTTTCTACCTACCTACATCATTCTTAATTTTCATTAAGATAAGATCCAACATCTACTTGCTTCAGCACCAAGAGATGACTTCACTACCTTTGAACAATCATACCACCATCTTCAGAGTCCAAAAGATAAACTCCAATATTTGCCAAATGGTGAATATCTTTTACCAAATGCCGCTTCTCTTCGTCCACATGGGATAAAATTTCCTTGGACAACCTGCTAAGAGCATCAATAGCTACGTTAACTTTACCTCCTGGATAAAGTGAAGTGAAGACTCATGTCATAGTCCTTGAACAACTTAAGCCATCTCCTTTGCCTGAGATTTAGCTCCTTCTGAGTATACACGTATTGTAGGTTCTTATGATCAGTTAAGATATCAACATGGACTCTATACAAATAATGTCACCAGATCTTTAATGTAAACACCACAACCAATAATTCCAAATCATGGGTCGGGTAATTCTTCTTATGGAATTTCAATTATCTAGAGGCATAAGCAACCACCTTGCCATGCTGCATCAACACACAAACCAGTCCCACCTGGGACACAACACAATAGACAATAAAACCATCAGTGTCCTCAGTAGATTCAAGACCAGAGCCGAAGTCAACTTATCCTTCAGCTTCTGAAAACTACCCTTACAAGTATCAGACCATAATAATTTCACCTTTTTTTGGGTCAACTTAGTCAAAGGGGCAGAAACAGAAGAGAAACTCTCCACAAACCTTTTATAATATCCAGCTAAACCTAAAAAACTTCGAATGTCGATTAGAGTCGTGGGTCTAGGCTACTTCTTAAACCCCACAACATTCTGGGGATCCACTTTTATCCCTTCACAAGAAATAACACATCCCAGATGAGTCACAAAAATTAACCAGAACTCACACTTGGAAATTTTTGCATACAATTGCTACTTCTTAAGGGTTTACAACATAAGGCAAAGATGATCAGCATGATCTGCCTCACTTTTCAAATACACTAAAATATCATCGATAAAGAAAATCATGAATAAATCCAAGAAATGATAGAAAACTCTATTCATAAGACCCATAAACCATTTCGAGGCATTTGTCAAATCGAAAGACATCACCAAGAAATCAAAGTGACCATACCTCATTCAGAAAGCAATCTTAGGGATATCTACCTCCCTAATCTTCAACTGATAATAACCTGAGCGAACATTAATCTTAGAAAAGAACTTAGTACCTTAGAGCTGATCGAACAGATCATCAATTCTCGAAAGGGGATACTTATTCTTTACGATCACCTTATTTAATTAGAAGTAATCAATACCCATCGGAAGGGACCCATTCTTTCTACATATGAAAAGAATAAAAGAATCCCAAGGATACACACTAGGACAGATAAAACCCTTGTCAAGAAGGTTTTTTTACTACTTCTTGAGTTCTTTCAACTTAGTCAGAGCCATTCTGTAAGGAGGCATAGAAAAGGATGAGTGCCTAGAAGAATATCAATCCCAAAATCAATTTACCTATCAAGAGGAATGCCAGAAAGATCATCAGGGATCACATTAAGAAATTCATAAACCATAAGGATAGTCTGAAAAGAAGGACTTTCAGATCTAGAATCCTTAACATGCACTAAGTGATATAGGCACCCTTTAGAAACCTATTCCTGGGATCTAAGATATGAAATGAACCTTCCCTTAGGTACTAGGGAACTACCTTCCAATTTAATCGCTGACTCATTAGGGAAATCCGACAATCAAGAGACATATAGAACGACTATAAATAATCCATCCCTAAAATCACATTAAAGTCTAACATGCCCAACTTTATCAGGTCTACCAGGGTCTCTCTACCATACAACAAGATCACACAACCCCTATAGACCCTTTTAGCCATAATAGAGTCACCCATTGGGGTGGACATAGAGAAGGGGTCTGAAATGTACTCAGGATCAAAACCAAAATGGATAGCCATATATTGGGTCACATAAGAGAGGGTATACCCGAGATCAAGTAGACAATATACATCATAAGGAAAGAGTTTGAATGTACTAATAACAAACCCAAGGGATACTTCAGAATCCTGATGGGTGGAAAAAGTATACAGACGGTTTTGACCAGTGTTGCAGCCAAAAGCAGACGCAACACCTTTTGGTGCAGGAGCTGATGTAGTAGAAACATAAATCTTATTTGCCTAGAAGCAGCCTTAGAAGGACAATCCCTCTACATATAACCAATCTAAGAATATTTAAAGCACTTGTTCCTTCCCTCTTCACAAACACTATGGTGCACCTGACGATAGAATCTACAAGAGAGATATGATGGAGCTAACTGAGCCCCACTAGCCTGAGGCTAGGCTTATGGTTCTCTAAACCCACTGTTATACTAAGAATGACGATTACCCAATGACTTTGGATAAGGAGCACTAGCCGTAGAGTAGGAACCAGAATTGTCCCACTTTTTCTTAGACCATTTTCCACCGTCTCTACCACTTTGTTACTGACCTCCACCCTGATCTAAATTGTAAAACTTCTTATTCTGCCTTTCAATCATCTCCACTTGCTTCTTCTTTTCCTATTCCACTTGTTTCATATACACCATAAGCCTAGAGATGTCCATATCCTTGTCCAACAAGGTAACTTTTCTCTCTAAAATCAACTCATGGGACAACCCATAGGTAAATTTCCTCATTCTAGCCTTTATGCCAGACACTAATTTTGGAGCATAATGTGACAATTGATGAAATTTCAAGGCGTACTCCTTTACTGTTATCTTGCCTTGCTTTAAATTTATAAATTTCTCAGCCTTCGTATCTCTTAACTCCTGAGGAAAAAGCGACTAAGGAATGCACTAGAGAAATTATCCAACTATGCAGACTCAACATCATCTCCCTTAGAATGGTCCCACTCCTCATACCACTGATATTTCATATCCTTCAATTGATAAGCTACAAACTCTACACCCTCCACATCTGTAATATGCATCATATAAAAAATCTTTTCTATCACATCAATGAAATTTTAAGGATCTTCTTTAACTTTAGAACCTGTGAAAATAGGAGGACCTAACCTCATAAATTGGCCAACTCTAGTGGCCTCGAAGAATGGAGCAATAAAAATAACATGCTCAATCTAGGAGTCTATAAACTGGGTAAGCAAATGAATCGATTGGCGAAATTCAGCATTAGACACGCCGACCTAGGGTGCTTGAAGAGGGATAGGGGAATTGGTGGAGCTCCCTTAGGGCAATCAGAAGTAGCAACCCTAGATTGAGTCTGAAATCTTGGAGTAGAATGAGCTTCATCTACATTGTCCACAGATAGGACAAAAGAGTTTCCATGGACATCAAATCTTCTGGGAGGCATAATTTGCAAAGCGAACATACAAAATTAGAGGAGATTCAAGACCTTATACTCTATAGCTTCAAATAGAACAACAAGAAAGGGAAATATTCTAAAATGCCTCATAGCCTTCCCCCTACAAGAGTGGCACGCCACATACCCATAAAAGAGACTCTACTTGACACAGCTTTGTGGACACCCAATGACACTAAACCTAGGCTCTGATACTATCTTTGTCACGCCCAAGCCAGGTCATGGACATGACGGGTATCTCAAGTCCCATATGGACCAGAATTTACCCCCTACACCAAACTAAACCAAATACTTTATCCCTAATATCGGACGAATTCTAAATATATAACAAGATAAGTTCAGAGAATAAAGGGTATGTCTATAACCGACAACCATCGACCAGCCAAAATAATCTACTAGCACCTCCCTAGTCGATAGTAATCCAACAAAGCTTTCTAACACAAGAACCAAAAACCAGTCTTGGTCGGGACACGTCCCTGACTCTGACTGATGACAATGACAATGAAAATGATAATGTTAATAATAATGAAACTCTCAGTTCTAGTCTATGATAAGAACTAATGAAATGTTTAAGTATTCTTAAGTATGGAAGCTCACCACTTCACCACAACGAACCAAGCTGCTCCACCTAACTCTGTACAGGAAAAGAAGAGGTATCTTCGATGCCTGCATCACGTGAGGATACATCATCTGGAGATGGTTAGTGGGGTGAAAACTAACATGTAACTCATGGATAAGGATAATATAATGCCATGATCAATAGTTCAAAATCATTCAAAACTAATTCACATAATCAAATGCTTATACATATATATTATATATCGAGATAGGGAAGAAGGCTTAACATGCACTTTAAAACTTTAGTCTGAATTGTGTAGCTCAACTATCATAACATAATAAGGCATCCATAGGCTATATGGCCTAGCTTTCCCCAACTGGTAGGTCTGCAGTGCGTATGGCTGCACAAACCAGAGAGAATACATATGCACTATGATGATTCAAACCTCCCGACATATCATGGTAACACAAGAACCAAATTATATAATACAATATGGGGGACTCAAACCTCTTAATCAACTAATATTAATAAGGGGTTCTCAAACCACCCGATCATATAGAGCCTCACGCCGGTAACCATAATTTCCAATATTAGTCTTTCAATACCTCCACTTTTATGACAGTAATGTCCCAAGAGTACACCCTGGATACCATACAGTTGTTATAGTAACAAGTGACCACAAGCTAACCCATGAGCTTCTACTTATTGTAAGCGCTGAATAATAATAATAAAATAACATGTGTGGAATATCTGACTATGCCATAAGGTTATAAGTTCTAAAATATTTTTAAATCATACATCTGGAAACAACTGCCAAAAAATAACTATCTGAAACTAATAAAAATAATGAAAAAATGACTGACTGTCTGAAGTTTCTGAAAGCCTTTAAAACTAATTGAATAAGAGTTGATGGGACAGACCCCAACTAACTCTAACTAACTCCTAAACTGAAAGCATGAAATAAATATAGTCGATCCTTAAAATATGAAGACTCACCATGACTGCTGTTCCTGATGTGCTAGGATAACTAAGTACGGCTGAGAACCTGAACGTCCAAACCTATGATATGAGACATCATAGAATAAGAAATAAGTATGCGGTCAATACTTTGAATGTACTGATATGCTAAATGGGGTTAGGCTGATACGCATGCGCTTATATATATGAATAATAATTGACTGAATAGCATAAGATAACTAAATAACTGATATGAATGTGTGAATGCAGTAAAATCTGAGAACGCATGACCAAGCATATAACATGATTCTGAAAATAGTCTATAAACTAAAATACTAAAATCTGTTAACTAAATAATTGATAACTATGTGCTACGTCAATGCAAGCCTAAACTGAAGTATACTGAATACTGAACTGAGACTGTGGGAGATATTATCTAACTGACATGTCCCAATGAGCTAATTAGGGTCCAACCTTTAACTCCAGTTGGAAGAGTGTCAGTACCATGGCATGGGTACTAACACATGGCTGCATGGATCCACCATAGTGTTGTCCGAAAGGACTAAGGGTTACCCTCAACTAGCAGGTACCCTTATAAGATCAACCCTCAACTGGTAGGTTAACATCTCAACCTATACTGGCTACATAGTTATGGAATGTAGGAACTGCTACTAAAGGTCACACCATTAACTGGCAGGTGAGCCCTCATCCCTGAGTTTTCTCGGTGCTAAATCCAACTCCCAACTGCACTGACTTTAATCACTGGATTGAACTGAGACTACTGACATGATGCACTGACTGAACTAATAATACTCTAATAGATTCAAAACTCTTCTGAAAGTACTTAATCCAAGTAAATAGCTATTTTTTAGGTATTCATAATCGCAGGACTCGATATCAATGATAGAAAGATCATACTAACACTTTAAGGACATGATATTTAAGCATTTATTCAAAACTCATGTTTTGAAGCATTTCATCAAACACTTGCAATGCATGGCTTAAACATGGAAATAGTTTTATTATAAAGCAACTAGTAGTAGCATGATTTTGATACTAAATCCCTAAATTAAGGCTTAAATCAACAAACAACACCATTTAAAATATGTAGGGTTTAATAACAACAACAATTTCATAAAAACATGATATAGAATCAAAATTTATGGGGATATAGTTAAAATCACAATAACTTGTATAATCATAACTTTGAACTTGAAATTGGGTTCTTGAACTCTATGGGTGAAAAGGGCCGATCGATGAACATTTAACATACCTTAGTTTATGAATTTATGAGAATTGTTGGTGAATTTTTGAGACTTGGACTTGAACTTTGATGAACCTAGGGTTTGCTCTTGAGAGAATTATGCAATAATGAATGAATTTGCCTTTTGGGTGGCTTAATTTTATGTTATGGCTAAATAATGTAAGGGAAAATGACCCAACTACCCCTTTGGACTTGATATTAATTATAGAAAATATACCTAGTGATGCTGCAGATGATGCATTACATCGATGGTATCAACACGATTGTCTCCATGCTGCGTCGATGGTGATGATGCAATGGCCAATGGGATGCATCCTGATCGCGTTGGCTCACTATTTTGGTCATCTAAACATGTCTCAAACAATATCCAAAAATTCTGAAACTCACTCGAGATGACCTACAGATATCATCCTTAATCATGAATCAATTTAAAAATTGATAATGTAAGGCCGGAATGATCGAAAATGAGACCATGGAAATATCAAGGCCAAAAATGAGACTAAGTCTTAACACTTTGCTGAAATTTTTCTAAGTCTGGGACCTCTTTTGGCATGTTATATAGGACTGAGATGGACTAGGAATTTATGGGGTCTTACAATATCTTCCCCTTGGAACATTCATCCTCAAATGAGACTAATTAAACTGTGAGAAACTGAGTACTATGACTATGCTGACGTGCATAGTTAAAACATGACGAAATCTTGAGATATGACAAATGACTGAACTGATTCATGAATGCATGAATGATATAAGAATGATATGTAGCTGGAACTAAGCATGGAATAGACTAAATCTAAGGAAGACAGTTACCTTAGGCTGAGTCTGAGTTTGCAGAGAAGAGATGAGGGTGCTTGTTTCACATATCTGCTTATTTCACATATCTGCTTCTGCTTCCCAAGTGGCTCCCTCAATGGACTGATTCCACCAAAGAACTTTGACCAAGAGAATTTCTTTGTTCCTTAGTCTGTGATTCTGATGATCGAGGATTTCGACTGGGACTTCTTCATAAGAGAGACTATTCTGAACATCTACACTTTCTAAAGAAACAACTACAGTTGGGTCACCAATACACTTCTTTAATAAAGAGTCATGGAACACTGGGTGCACTGATGCCAAATCTGTGGCAACTCAAGCTCGTAAGCCTCCTTTCTAAAATGTCTCAAAATCCTATAAGGACCAACATATCGGGGACTAATCTTCCCCCTCTTACCAAATCTCTTCACTCCCTTCATGGGAGAGATTTTTAAATTCATAAAGTCGCCAATCTTAAATTCAGCATATTTTCTTATCATATCTGCATACTATTTCTGTCAGCTCCGGGCTATTTTAAGCCTCTCCCTGATCAACTATACTTTCTCTAAAGCATCAAATACCAAGTCAGGCCCCACCACTGCAAACTCACCTACTTCAAACCAACTAATTAGAGATCTACTTCTCCTCCCATAAAGAGCCTCTAAGGGAGCTATCTAAATACTGGAATAATACCTATTATTATACGCAAACTCAATCAAAGGTAAGTGGTTATCCCAATGGCCCTTAAACTCAATGCCATACTCTCAACATATCCTCTAATGTTTGAATGGTCCATTTTGCTTGACCATCTATTTGAGGGTGGAAGACTATACTGAGGTGGGCTTGGGTACCAAAAACCTTTTGGAAGGCTTTCCAAAAGTGAGAAGTAAAATGCATACCTCTATCTAAAATGATGGACAACATGACATTGTGTAACCTAACAACTCTGCAATGACCCAAATAGAATAGCAAGAAAAGGGTGGACTTGGTCATTCTATCTATAATGACCCAAATCAAATCATGCTAACGATGAGTATGAGGCAAACCCATCACGAAGTCCATGGTCACTTTTTACTACTTCCATATAGGAATACTGAACTTGGGCATGGAACCACTAGGCTTTTGGTTCTTAATCTTCACTTTCTCACACGTAGACCAGTTTGCCACAAACTCTGCAATGTCCCTCTTCATCCCACTACACCAATAGACTTCCCGCAAGTCGCGATACATCTTAGTAGCCCCTAGATGAATAGAGTAACGTACACCATATGCTTCAGTAAGAATTCACCATCTTACGTTATTTATACGTGGCACACATAGCCTACCTTGGCACCGTAACATACCCCAAGCCAACTCTGGAAGCATCACAGTATACAATAAATTTGTCTAAACCATTGGGCAGAGTCAAAACTAGGGCTGGAGTGAGTCGAGTCTTCAACTCCTGAAAACTCTTCTCACAAGAATCTGACCACTTGAACTTGACTTTCTTCTAAGTCAATCTAGACATGGAGGGTGCAATAGATGAAAATCCTTCAAAAAACCATCAGTAATAGCCATCCAAACCCAAGAAACTCTTGATATCTGATGGAGAGATAGATCTGGGCTAGTTTCTCACTGCTTTAGTCTTTTGAGAATCAACTCTAATGCCATCACCAAAAACTATGTGACCAAGAAAAGCTACTGCCCTTAGCCAAAATTTGCATTTACTGAATTTAGCGAACAACTGATGGGCTCTGAGAGTCTGTAATACTATTTTGAGATGGCCTGCGTGATCATTTATATTGCGAGAGTAAACAAGAATGTCATCGATGAATACTATGATGAACATATCCAAGTACTGCTTGAACATACAATTCATCAAGTCCATGAAAGCTACTGGGGCATTGGTAAGACCAAATAACATGACTAGAAATTCAAAGTGACTATATCGAGTTCTGAAAGTTATCTTCGAATGTCATATTCTCTTACTTTGAGCTGATGATAGCCGGATCTAAGGTCTATCTTAGAAAATTAACTGGCACCATGAAGTTGGTCAAACAAATCATCAATTCTAGGAAGTGGATATTTATTTTTGATGGTGACTTTGTGTAAAGCCCCAAAATCGGGTTCCGAGATGTCACACGGTGCTTAGGATCACAAGTGACCCCAAGCTAACCCTTCTACTGGCATAACTCATAAGCAACTGAACAAAAAGTATAAGTCTATACAAATCTGTGGAAAATAACTCTTTTCTAAATATGATAGATACAAAACTAAATTTATAATATTACAACTCTGCTTTTACAACCAAAACTGAAATGGAATACATCAACTTTTACTGACTGTCTATGAAGCCTCTACTAGTACTGACTATAGGTAGCTGGGTCATGACTCTCGACTATCCCAGCTCAATATGACTGAATAAACAAAATACAACACTATTAGTTCTGCATAACTGATCCAAGCCCTTGAATCAAAAGGACTCATCACTTGCTGACTGGATACCACGGACTGACTGGATCTGAAGGTCATACTATACCTTATACCTAAATTCTGAGAAAATATAGCCCACATAATAATATGTGGGTCAGTACCATGGAAACGTACCGAGCATATGGGGGTACAATGCATATATAAAATAATATCGTAATGTCATCTCAGTTTATAAAATTATGCATGCTGATATAAATGACTCACTTAATTCGAATTAAATTATCGAAATCATGGATGAATAATACATGTAAAGTAAAACAAGTGAGTCATTACAATAAGTTCTCAATTTACTTCTTCCTTGGTTTCAAACATATAGAGTAATCAAGTTTCAAAGAAATTCTCTTTAGAATATATAGTCTTTAAATATTTTAAAAACAATGACTTTCTCAAACTCAATCTTTCAAGCAATTATATTTTCATCTCAGATAGAAGAATACACACACACACTGGGAGTCTCTTACAACCGACATAAACCATGTGAGCTACATGGAGTCCAACGTTCTACCCACATTGGGGAGAGTCGCTCTATTCCTTGTCGTCGGAGTAGGACCTTAAATCATCAATCCAAACACTAGTGATCACTATATAAATCAGCCTCATGCTCACATCTTATGGGGGCATATAGTTCTAGGAAAGTACCAAAATAGCTATACCTCCCACTCGGTGCTAAAGACTACTCCCGGACTTAGCTCAGATCTTTTCAAAAGAAAATTCACTAATAAACAGTTCAACAATTCATAATGGGATCCATCTTGCTACCCTTTTCATAATAATCAATAAAAGTGAATTTCTTTTCTCATCTCGGGTACAAAAACAATTCTTCCATGACCATCAAGGTCAAATCATTCTTCATCATCTCAAATCATTTAAATCTTAAGGTGTTTATAATTCATACTTCACAAAATAATAATTTTAAATAGAGTTCAAAACCCATATATCAATATAACAATAAAATCTTTCAAAGTTTCATACTTTATGGCATAAGCATAAAAATAATCACTTAAAAATCAAAATTCATCTTTATAGGCAACCATATCAACATTCTCATGAAAACATCAAAATTCATAAATTCATATATTCGAATTCGTAGTAAAGCATATCAAATCATATATCTTTGTAAAGAAAATTAACTTTAGGAACAAGAACGAAAGAATGTTCTTGTTGAAAAACCCCACATACCTTAAACTTGAAGCTTTGAATAACTTTTTGAATGACGTAATGTTATTAACGAACTTTTGGGTGTCCCTCGTAGCCTTCGTAATGAGGATTCCGAATCTGTAAAAATTATAGAATTCTCACGGTTGAATCTCTATCTATTGGGGTTTTTATGTTGCAACCCTAAAGGTTGTTCTTGGTGATTTTGAGAGAAAGTAAAATTATTTTGATGTTGTGGGAGTCTAATCCCGTGTTATAGACATATACAGGGGTGTTTTTGGCACTTAGAAGTGAGGTGTGCGGCACACAACCTATGGCAGACCTTAAAGTGTGCGTCGGACACCTTATGGCAGACATTTAAGTATGCCTTACACTCCCAATCGCACACATTTGATTGGGTGGCACATTGTCCATCACACACCCTTACTGCCTCTCATGAAAATAGGCATAACTTTTTGTTCAGGTATTGGATTTTCGCAAAATTGGTATAGTTGGAAAGCTAATTCAATTATATAAAATTTGATAGGTATTGGGATGAAAAATTCCATGTATATTAAGAGATATACAAATTTGAAGTAGTCCCTTATAGAATTGAATATCAAATGTTAGACAAATCAAATGATCTTAGCTCAACTTGGCTCTAAATGATTTATATGAACATTGTTGACCTCAAGAGCACTTCACATACTAGGATAAAGCTCATGAAATCTATATTCACGTAGGAATCACTTGTATTAGAGCTTAGATGCATAGGAATGGTGGTTAGAATTCTTGTATGAAAATATGGGGTATTACACTTTGTTCAACTGACTGTAGTCTATACACATTTTAAGAGAACCGTCTTTATTTTGCACGAATAGAAATGGCGCACCTCAAGGAGATATGCTGGGATTGATGAACCCTTTGTCTAAGAGGTCTTTCAACTTTGTAAGTTTAGTAGGAGCCATTCTGTATAACAGAATAGAGATGGGCTGAGTATCAGGTAGCAGGTCTATTCTGATGTCAATTTCCCTTTCGAAAGTAACTCCGAAGAGATCTTTAGGAAACACATCTAGAAATTTACTTACGACTGGAACTGACTCAAATTAGTAGTCTCAGAACTAGAGTTTTTGACTCGCTCCAGATGATAGACACACCCCTTGGATATCATTTCTCTCTCTCTAAGGTATGAAACAAGTTGACCCTTAAGTGCTGTGGTACTACCCCTCCATTCTAGGACAGGTTCATTCGGCAACTGAAAATAAACAATTCTGCTGCTACAATCAATGGAATCATAGCATGAATGAAGCCAATCCATGCCAAGAATAAAGTCAAAATCCATCATCTCTAGCTATACAAGGTCTGCTGAAGCAACTTTCTGAGATACCATAATCGGATAGTTCTTGTATACCCATTGGGTTATAATAGACTTACCCACTGGGGTAGAGATGGAAAGAGGCTCTGTTAGGATTTTAGGGTTGACTCCAAAGTTGATGGGTATGTAAGGCATTACAAAAGACAGAGAAGCTCCAGGATCTAACAAACCATAAGCATGCAAAAAAAAAAGACTTACAACATACCAATAACCATATTAGGAGAACTTTCCTGATCCTATCGGAATTGAAGTGCATAGAGCCTGTTTGGACATTAGCCACTGGTGGCACTAGAAGAGGCACCCTGATAAGATGGGTGACTGAACTGAACTAGGAGACGACTGGAATGACCCTGCTGACCACTCTTTGGACAATCCTTAAATCGGTGGCCTGGCTTGCCACACCCAAAACATATGTCACTGCCAGCTCTACAAATACCATGATGGTTTCTCCTATATTTTTAGAAAAGAGGATTTGTCTGAGCACTGTTTACACTACCCTGAGACTTAGAGCCTAGCGTCCTATCCCTATTATCATTTCTGAATTTAGGCACTAGTACACTAGCTAAAGATAGAGTAGGGACTAAATATTTAAAGTGTAACTGAGGATGATTACCACCATCTAACTTTGGCTAAGTAAAACTGAAGCTGCCTATTCTAGACCTCTTATTCTCCCTCTCTTTCTCCTTAATCTTTTATTTCTCAATCTATTGAGCATGGATAATCAACCTAGATAAGTCCATCTCCTTAATCAATATTGTAGTCCTACACTCCTTGACCACACTGTCAGATACACTAGACACAAACTTGCTCATCTTAGACCTGCTATCAACTACCACATGAGAAGCATACATGGCCAACTGAGTAAACTTGAGGGAATAATCTTTCACACTCATGTTTCCTTACTTTAGGTTAATGAACTCTAACACCTTAGACTCCCTTAGCTTCAATGGAAAGAACCTATCTAAGAAGGCAGTAGTAAACTCTTCTCATTCTAGGCCCTGTATTTATTCCTCTATCTATTTTCCACTACTTAAACCATATATAAACTACATCTTGCAACTGATAGGTAGCTAACTCAGTACTCTCAATAGTAGTTACCCCCATAATATCTGTTACTTTCTACACCATGTCGAGGAATTCCTATGGATTCTCTTCAGACTTAGACCTCAAAAATGAAGGAAGGTTTATTCGGGTGAAGTCCTGAATTCTAGTTGCAACAATATTAGCCACTGGGTTAGCCTGAACAGCAGCTGGCCAAACATTCTAAGCTAGCACAGAATGGGCTAGAATGGTGAATGCTGCTCTAAATTCTGTATGAGAAATATGCTTATTTAGGGGATCTTCCTAAATGGGTGGAGGTGTTGACTGGCTCCTAGTTCTTCTTTCTTTAGTCTTTCTGGGAGGCATGTTCTATAAATGGAAGGAAAAGTTGGATTAGACAAAGAGTATAACTTGAACTCATGCTCACTCACACGATATGAACATTGAAAAAAGGGAACTTTTCCTTAAAATGCCTCATAGCCTCTTGTCCATAAGTATGGTGTGCTTCACACCCATACACAAGACTCTAGTTGACATGGATTTCAGACTCCCTAGGATACTTTAAAACCTTAGGCTCTAATACCAAGTTTGTAACTCCTTGGGAGTACACCCTGGATGCCACACGGTGCTTACTGTCATAAGTGACCACAAGCTAACCCATGAGCTGGTATCTACTATGAGCACTGAATAATAATAAAAAAATAATATGTGCATAATATCTGAAATGCCATAAAGTTTTAAGTTCTAAAACATTTCTGAATCATAAATCTAGAAACAACTGTTAGAGAATAACTACCTAAAACTAATAAAAATAATGACAAATTGACTGACTATTTAAAGTGTCTTAAAGCCTCTGAAACTGACTGAATAAGAGTTAATGGGATCGGCCCCAACTAATGCCAACTAAATACTGAACTAAAAGCATAAAAATAAATATGGGTGGTCCTCAAAATATGAGAACTCACCACGATTGCTACTGCTGGTATGCTGGGATGCCTAAGTATGGTCTGGAACTTGAGCATCCAAACCTATGATATGAGATATTATAGTGCAAAAAACGAGTATACAGTCAGTACTTTAAATGTACTGGTATGCTAAATGGGGTTAGGCTGATATGCATGAGCTCATGTACATAAATAATAATTGACTGAATATCATGAGATAACTGAATAACTGATATGAATGCGTCAATGCTGTAAAATCTGAGAATGCATGACCAAGAATATAACATGATTCTAAAAATAGTCTGTAAACTAAAATTCTAAAATCTGACAACTGAATAACTGAAAACTGTGTACTAGGTCAATGTAATCCTAAACTGAAGTATACTGAATACTGAACTGAGATTGTGGGAGCTATCATCTAACCGACATGCTCCAATGAGCTAATTAGGGTCTAACCTATGACCCCTATTGGAAGGGTGACAGTACTGTGCCATGAGTACTAAGAAATGGCTGTGTGGATTCACTAAAGTGTTGTCTCAAAGGACTAAGGGTTACCCTTAACTGGCAGGTACCCTTATAAGATCAACCCTCAACTGGCAGGTTAACATGTCAACCTACGTTGGCTATATTGTTGTGGAACGCATGCACTGCTGCTAAAGGTCACACCCTCAACTGGTAGGTGATCCCCCATCCTAGGTTTTGATCGGTGGTAAATCCTACTCCCAACTGCACTGACTCTAATCACTGGACTGAACTGAGCCTAATGACATGATGCACTGACTTAACTGATAATACTCTAATAGATTTGAAACTCTTCTAAAAGTACTTAAGCTAAGTAAAAACTAAGTTTTTGGGTATTCATAACCCCTAGGATTCGATATCAATGATATCAAGATCATACTAACACTTTAAGTATATGATATGTAAGCATTTATTCAAAACTCATTCTTTGAAGCATTTCATCAAACACTTACAATGCATGGCTTAAACATGAAAATAGTTTTATTTTAAAACAACTAGTAGTAGTATGATTTTGATACTAAATCCCACAAATAAGGCTTAAATCAGTGAACAACACCATTCAAAACATGTAGGGTTTAATAACAACAACAATTTCATGAAAACATGATATAGAATTAAAATTTGTGGGGATTCATAGTTAAAATCATAATAACTTGTATAATCCATAACTTTGAATTTGAAATTGGGTTCTTGAACTCCATGGGTGAAAAGGGCCCACGAATGAACATTTAACATACCTTGGTTTTTGAATTTATGAGAATTATTGGTGAATTCTTGAGACTTGGACGTGAAATTTGATGAACCTAGGATTTTCTTGAGAGAATTTTATGAAATAATGAATGAATTTGCCTTTTGGGAGGCTTAATTTTGTGTTATGGCTGAATAGTATAAGGGAAAATGACCCAACTAACCCTTTGGACTTGAGATTAATTGTAGAAAACATGCCCAGTGATGCTGCAGATGTTGCGTCGCATCAATGGTGTCAACGCAATTATCGCCGCAACCGCATCGATTATGACGACATGATGGACAATGCAATGTGTCTTGATCGTGTTGGCTCACTGCTTGGTCATCTAAACATTTCTCAAATAATTTCCAAAAATTTTGAAACTCACTCGAGATGGCATATAGATAAACCTGATCATAATTAATTTAAAAATCGACAATCTAAGGCCGAAAAGATAAAAAATAAGACCATTGAAATATCGAGGCAAAAAATGAGACTAAATCTTAACACTTCACTGAAATTTTTCTAAGTTTGGGACCTCTTTTGGCATGCTATATAGGATTGAGATGGACTAGGACTTTACGGGTCTTACAATGACTCAACTACACAACCCTTATTAAAGCCCAATTAAAATAATTAGCACATACATTATCATTTATTGAACCATGATATATATTTAGGCATACGTTATTGGTATCATCATACCAACTACACTTGCTAGGTAATTTTAACATGCCACACCATTCACTATCATTTTAGGGAAATCATAATCCCCTTTGGTTCAATTACACATTGGCTTAGGGATTTACATAACCCCTTTAAGGTTCAATTTAAAAATCATTATGCTTCATTGACTTTTAACATTATGCAATACTTCATGAGTAGTTTAATATGCATACTTTTCATATTCAAAATCAATTTCAAAATAGGGGTTGGGGTCATAACCACTTCAAAATTCATGAGTTTGGGGAATCACAATCCCTAGTTCATTCACCATTCCCATGCATCGATTTGATTTTTTGAGCCATCGTTTAAACGTAACCTATGTACGGACAAACATGAAATATCACTTAAATAATAATTGTTCAAGACCCTCAACCAACGTTCTTAAAACTAACCTTACCATATGAACAACACTTTAAAACTCATTCTTTTAGCAAATTTATAATTAGGGAAGAGTAACATGCTTGAAATACCATATTCATGAAAAAAATACAACCCTTGAGACCTTGGATGGCCTACTTTTTGAAAACCCTAAGTATGGTTCCTTGAGAGAATTAAAGGGAGGTTTGGGAGTGTTTGAATATGTTATGAGTGAGAATAACCCTTCATAAGTGCTTTATGAATGTGGCGTTTTAACTGGGTGAGAAAGAAGTTGTCCGGAGTGCCCTAAATTTAAAAACTAAAATTTAGTCATCATTAATTACAGGTCACTATACAAATCATATAGAATTATTACGATTGGTCACCACAAGTCATAGCCAAGACAGTCTCGAAGGCACTCATAATTTTTTAACCCTACGACTCAACCTATATGACTCGTAATGAGACCCTATGACTCGTAGGGTCCAATTGTAGTCATCCAAGTTACCATTTAGGTTATACATTGGACACCCTACAATTTATACCCAATAAATCATAATAAGTCCTTACAACTTATAGTGATCCACTCGTACTCAGAGTAGAACTCAAACCACACACTTTCAGATTTGGTTATGATTTGGTCCAATGACTCATCAAGACTCCCTATGACTCACCAGGGGAGTCGTAGTCAGAATAGTAAGGATAAAAATTTAAAAATTTTCAAGGACCAAAAACCCAGGGTGCAGGCTATTAGCCCCTTAAATTTCAACAATTTAAGGCCAAAGAGAATCCAAATAAACATGCACTTTGTTGAGACATATAATAGTGTTGGAACCTATAGTGACTATTTTTTCATATAATTTATCTGTTCCCTAAAGGGAAACACCTTCGACTGGTATATAGACCTTGTTTGACGACATAAAATTTTGATAAAATATGTGTTTTTGTGTGATTTGACTATTTTACTCTTCCCCATAGCTGCATTATGGTATTTATGAGGTGTGGAGGTGATTTTCATGATTTTTGATATATTTTGGTGCGTTTTGTACAGTAATGTAGTTTTTAGAGGCTTCGAGAGCCTTATTTTAGACCTCTATGGTTATCTTTGATCCATGCGAAGAATGGTGAACAGACTACACCAGAGATCCAAAATATTGATTTTAGGGTGGTAACATGTTTGGTATGATTTTGTGGTTTTTAAATATCATTTCGATCCTCGATTTAGAAAAATATGATTTTGAATTTTAGGGGTCAACTTTATGAAAATGATATTTCTTCAAATTCTGATATCGCCATTGAGTCTAGATCATCTAAATTAGTGTGGTTACATAATTTATTTGTGTATATCAAACTCTGAACGAATCTCGGTCACCTCATCAAGGTCTAATTTAGGACTTAAAAATATGGTGCACCAGGTTCCTAGGTGCAACCTAAAAAATAAAGGGTAAATCTCATTTGAGAATACCGATTTATGCTTTAAATATCTAGTAACCTTATGCAAGTATAAATATCCCTTTTATCTCGAGTTTGCTTATTGTTTCACTTTGCCTCTCGAGAGTTGTAATACCCCAAAATTCCAAACCAATGTTAGAGCCATGTTTCAAGATCATGCAAAGTACATCATAGTTCTTTGGTAGTTTTATAAGTGAGTTTGATGTGTATTAAGGCCTCAAATAACTCCCAGCTATTAGATGAACCAAAATAATCCTTACCAATTGAGTTTTTGAGAAGAATGTTTCTTTAGTAAACTTTAAATGAGCATATATTTTATTCTACTAAGAATTTTCCAGCTCAGGACCTGTAACACCTCAATTTTCTGAACCGAAATGCCACACGGTGCTCATGACCTCGAAGGACCACAAGCTAACCCATAACTAATATCTGTACCTGTATGCTGTATAATATATCATAAAATACAGAAACATAAATGTAAAAGGTCATAAGGTTCGAACTAAATAAATGTTTGATAACAAAATGTCTGAAAAAGGTATAACAATACCAAAACAAGTCATAAATACTAAAAATAATGAGATCTAGATATCTAATCTGACATCTAGACCGAAAGCCTCTAACTGAACTGATTAAGGAGTTGAAGGAACATGTCTCCAACTAACTCTATCTAGCAACTGAATAACAAATGTAGCAATAATCATATCATCCTCGGATGAGAAGAACTCACAGCAAAATCTGAACACTGGAATGCTACTGCTGATCTGGAGCTCATGCCTCTGAACTTATGGTATAACATAAGAGAAATCACCATAGAGAAAATGCGTCAGTACATCTGAATGTACTGAGTATACGAGTGAGGTAGGCTAAATACAAAGGGTTATATGCATGAACAATGCTGACTAATATGAACATGAGAATACATACATGCATACATAACTATAACTGAACTCATGGAGACACTGACTACTAAGTCTGAATACTGACTACATGAGTGTACAAATACTAAGATACTGAATAGATAAACGACTATTTCTAACAGTTTGAATTATGAAGAACTGGTCTAGTTGACTGTGTCTGACAGTCCTGAAGCTGAATACTGATATCATGAATTCTGATAACTAATATGACTGATACATGAGTTTAGAAAATTGATATAACTGATATAACTGTGATGATCAGCCTAATCAATGTAACTGATACTGAGTGACTGTATCTGACAGTCTATGTTCTGATGGAACTATCTGAGTTCTATTTTATATGGAGTAAATAAATTTGAGATCAATCCTATCTAGGGGGTGATCTTTAAATCTGATGATTCTGATTCTGTTTAACTATAGTTGAGATCAACCCTATCTAATGGGTGATATTGAAGTTTATTTATAATGATAAGGTTTGATTGTCTCTAATAGTAAGAAATCTGTACAACTGAACTGAGTTGACTATTTCTAACAGTCCTGAATCTGTAACTGAAATTGTGGGATGTATTCATCTAATCGACATGCCCTAAGCTAAGCTGACTGGGGTTAAATCTCTTCCCTGACTAGAAGGGTGTTAGTACCGCATCACCAGTAAAGACATCTGCTATGGAGTCAGTCCTAATCTAGCAGCTGACTCCTGGGATCAGTCCTATACATATAAATGTGCTAACGGGTAACCCCTGAGTATGTCAATCCTATCTAACGGGTGACATCTTGTACCTACGCTGGCTATATAGTTTTGGAACTTAGGGTTTACTTCTAGGGATCTCAGTCCTATTCTAGTAGGTGAGTCCCCATCCCTAGGCTCACTCGGTGCTGAATCCTACTCCCATCTAAAATACATTAAAATGAATAACAAAGATGAGCTGAATAACAGAATTGAACTGATGCCAGTGGTATTATTTAGTGGAGCTAAACTGAGTTTACTGAATTTCGATGACTAATAAAATATACTGAGTTCTGAGGAATGATTGACAGTACTGATGTTACTGAGATTGACTATGAATACTGAAGTTACATACTGAGTACTGAGATCACTGAGATTACTGAACTACTGAGACTACTGAGATTTCTGAGTTTTCCTGAGTTACATGACTGACTGAATTCTATAGATCATGGCTTAACTGAGAGTATCGTGATAACATGACATGGATCTAGGCACACAACTATATTTTTTGGGTACAAGTACCCCCAGAATTCAATGGAAGGAAACTGACACACATGACTGACTTGATCATAAGAGTAGAGTCCATAATCCACAATATCATAAATAAGGAATTTCATACTAAGCATGGTTCTCAACAATCTATTTCATGGAAGGGAATTTCATACAACATGTATATACTTACATAGCTTTCAATATCATGCTCATTACATATTACAACCACAATCCATAATATCATAACATGGGGACTTTCATGACGTACATGGGTATTCTACATCTTGTACATGAGTGGGTTTTGTAAGTAAGCATAGCATAATTCCATAAGACTAGTTCATGAGTAATCCAATAGTGTTCACAAGACACATTATCAACATGGATGACTTTGAATCATAGAGGCCTATCATGAATCTTTCACGTAGTCACAAATAGCTATAGGTGTAAATTATACAATTCCTCATCATAAATAATCAAACTTACATGTTTCCAACTCATATGATGTCATAGATTCATAATAACACATAAAAATTTTATCTTTGCATCATTCAACACATAAACATGATCAACAATCCATTCATAACATGAAAATCATAATATATAGTTTTAGGAATAAAAAGGGTTCTTGAACTTCATGGACGAAAAGAGTCCATGAATGAACACACACATACCTTAGAAAGGAAACCTTGATGATTTGCTGGAGAGTTCTTGGATTGGAAAACTTTATTCTTGATTATCTTTGAAAAAGGCTTGAATCTTGCTTTTGAGAGATGAGTTTGATGGAAACCCTAATCTTGTGGTTGAGAGTGTAAGAGAGGATTTTTAAGATGCTTAACTGAAGAAAAATGGGAAAAATTACACCTCTTTAGGGTTATAAGTAGTGGAAGGTGAAGGAAATGACCAAAATACCCTTGTAAAAATGCCCTTGAATTTTTGAAAAAATATACTTGAAGCCATCCATGACAGGCCGTTAGGTCCGTGATAGGCCGTCATGAATGGTCGTGACAAAAAGGGTCCAAATTCTTGATTTTCTGCCCAGGTCTGACGATGTCATCAAAAATGTCGTTAGAATGCGACGACGTCATCAAAAAGGTCGTCAGAAATGTGATAGTCTGTCAGAAACGTCGTCACCATTTTCTAGCTAGACATGCTGGAATAAAATGGTGATAACTCTTTGCTCCGATATCGGATTTAGGAGAAATTGGTATTGTTGGAAAGCTAATTCAAAGATATTTCATTTTATATATAGTAAACCACCCAGTTTGGCATATACAAAGAGTTATAGTCAATTGTAGTTGACCCAAGTTTTGACACTCACTAAAACTTGAACGATAGGAAAACTTTCAACTTGTACTTGAGTTAGGGGACCTCTATGATCTAAATTCATGATCAAATAGATTCCCACTCTACATAATTGATTAAAACACTAAATTTATATAGAATTTGAGGATTTTGAAACATCCACGCATAGAAATGATGGATTTTCATTCTAGTCCAAAATATGGGGTATTACAATATCCCCTCCTTGGAAACATTCGTCCTCGAATGATACTGGCTGAGATGAGAGAAAAGACAACTTACATGAATATATAGCATGAATGACTGATCATGATTTCAAGGCTGACATGACTGAAAACTGGGCATATCATACTGTACATGCATATCTATGCATGGGTAGCTGATTTATGAATGTAGGACTGAGTGTTTCGATAAAATGAGTTTCTCAAACTGAGAATGCATATCGATGATTAACTGATAAGTTGAATCCATGCATATCTGATACATGATTATATGACTGACAGGATACGTGAATGCATGACTAAAAGTACTGATAAGCTGACAACGCATATCTGATGTGTGAATACATGACTGAACTAACTCATGAACATGTGACTGAGCATGCAACGGTAAAGGCACTAAGATTGAACTGAAACATGAGAACATGACTGATTCTGCTACGTGACATATGGACTGAACATCATGAACTAAAATGAACCTTTGAATACTTGACTTACAGCTGAGGTATAACTTGAAGGTCAACTTATGAGTACCCTTTATTTTGGACTGAATTTGTTATGCAAGGATAAATTGAAGGATCTAAGGCATGTGAGCATTAAAAGAAAGTTGGGTATCTCTCCCTTGGGATGCTATATCCCTCTAAGAACGCTTACCTTACTGAGATACTGGGTGATGCACAGGGCATCTACGAACTAGATTATAACTAAACTTTGGGAGTCTGAAACTAATGCATGATGCATGAGATAAACTAAACTTGAAACTACTAGGAGGTTCTACCTTAAAAAAGTTACATTCTCTAAGATTTTGGATAGCATGAATAGATGCAAGGATGAGAAAACAAGCTATAAAAATCTGACTGCTCGATTGCTAAACTGACTTGCTGGCTTTACTAGATAACTCATACTAAAATATATGCTCAAATGAGAGAAAGATATCTAACAATGCATACTATGAACATGAAAGACTGGTAACATACCCAAATCTAAGTCAGGGAAACTTTCTAGATTAGGACGGGTCTGGAGTACATAAAGTCTATTCTGACGCTGACCACTATTGGTACCTTGCTGACACAACTCCTTACCCCTCTATGCTAGAACTCTGTACTCTTGCGTCCTATGGCCTAGCTTGCCACACCCAAAGCATACATCACTGCCTACCATACATGCACCTAGATGATTCTTACTATACTCTTCGCAAAGTGGATAAGTAAGACCTCTATTTTCACTACCCTGGGCCTCAGAGCCTGGAGCTCCTTTATGACGGTCATTTCTGGACTTAGGTGCTGGTACACTAGCTGAGGATGGAGCTGGGACTAAACATTTCTGACTATGCTAAGAACGATTAGCACCCTGTGACTTAGGCTGAGCAAAGCTGAAACTACCTATCCTTGCTCTCTTACTCAGTCTCTCTCTCATCCTAATCTTCTGCTTCTCTATCTGCTGAGCATGTGTCATAAGTCTATCTAAATTCATATCACTATTCAACATAGCAGATCTGCAATCATTTACCATACTATCATTTATCCTAACACGAACTTACTCATCTTAGCTCTACCATCTGCAACCACATGAGGGGCATATCTGGGTAATTGAATAAACTAGAGAGAATACTTCTTTACCATCATACTGCCCTGCCTGAGGTTGATGAACTCTAGTACCTTAGCTTCTCTAAGCTCTAGCGGAAAGAATCTATCAAGAAAAGTAGAGGCAAACTTTTCCCACTCTATAGGGCTTGGATCATCTAACCTTTCTGACTTCCACTGCTTTTATCAAGTATGAGCAATATCCTATAATTGGTATGTGGCTAACTCAGCACTCTGAATAGTAGTAACCCCCATAACATCTGTCAGCTTCTGAACCTAATCTAGGAATTCCTGTGGGTCCTCATCTGACTTAGACCCTGTGAAAGAAGAAGGATTCATTTGGGTAAAGTCCTAAATTCTAGCTGCAGATGGATTGGCCACTGGGTAGGCTAGAATGATAGCTGGTCATTCATTCTGGGTAGCAACTGACTGAGCAAAAGTGGTGAATGCAACCCTGAACTCTGCATAAGAAACTTGATTACCTCAAGGGTCTTCGGGCTGAGGGGCTGACTGATTCCCATTTCTTCTATTAGGAGGCATGTCTATAGAAGAAAGGGAGAAATAGATTAGACTGAGATTATTCTCACTGGCATAACATAAATACTAAAAGAAGGGAAACTGTTCCTAAAATATCTCATAGCTTTCTGTACATACTTGTGTCTGCACATAAGTGTGGTGCACAACACACGCATGTACAAGACTCGACTAGATGCGACTTTTAGAATTCTTAGGACTCTATTGAACCTGGCTCTAATACCAAGTTTGTAACACCCCAATTTTCTGAAGCGGAATGCTACACGGTGCTCATGACCTCGAAGGACCACAAGCTAACCCATGACTGATATCTATACCTATATATTGCATAATATATCATAAAATATGGAAACATGAACATGAAAGGCCATAAGGTTCAAACTGAATAAACGTCTGATAACAAAATGTTTGAAAAAGGTATAACAATACCAAAACAAGTCATAAATACTAAAAATAATGAGATTTGAATATCTAATCTGGCATCTAGTCTGAAAGCCTCTAACTGAACTGAATAAGGAGTTGAAGAAACATGTCTCCAACTAACCCCATCTAGCAACTGAATAGAAAATGTAGCAATAATCATATCGTCCTCGGAGGAGAAGGACTCGCTGCAAACTCTGAACACTAAAATGCTACTGCTGATCTGGAGCTCATGCCTCTGAACCTATGGTGTAACATAAGAGAAAGCACCATAGTGCAAATGCGTCAGTACGTCTGAATGTACTGAGTATGCGAGTGAGGTAGGCTAAATGCAAAGGGTTATATGCATAAATAATGCTGACTAATATGAATGTGAGAATACATACATGCATACATAATTGTAACTAAACTCGTAGAGATACTGACTACTGAGTTTGAATACTGACAACATGAGTGTACTGATACTGAGATACTAAATAGATAAATGACTATTTTTGATAGTTTGAATTATGAAGAACAGGTCTGGTTGACTGTGTCTGACAGTTTTGAAGCTGAATATTGATATCATGAATTTTGATAACTGATATGACTGATACATGAGTTCAAAAAATAGATATAACTAATATAAAAATGATGATCGGCCTAACCGATGTAACTGATACTGAGCGACTGTATCTGATAGTCTAAGTTCTGATGGAACTATTTGAGTTCTATTTTGTATGGAGAAACTGAATTTGAGATAAGTTCTATCTAATGGGTGATCTTTAAATCTGATGATTCTGATACTATTTAACTATAGTTGAGATCAGTCCTGTCTAATGGGTGATCTTGAAGTCTATTTGTAATGATAATGATTGATTGTACCTAATAGAACTGAATCTGTACTACTGAACTGAGTTGACTATATCTGACAATCCTGAATCTGTAACTGAAACTGTGGGATGTATTCATCTAATCGATATGCCCCAAGTTAAGCTGACTGGGGTCCAATCTCTGCCCTGACTGGAAGGGTGTCAGTACCGTGCCACCAGTAAAGACATCTGCTATGGCGTTAGTCCTAATCAAGTGGGTGACTCTTGGGATCATTCCTATACATGTAAATATGCTAATGGGTGACCCCTAAGTATGTCAGTCATATCTAACGGGTGACATCTCGTACCTATGCTAGCTACGTAGTTTTGGAACTTAGGGATTGCTTCTAGGGATATCAGTCCTATTCTAGTGGGTGAGTCCCCATCCCTAGGCTCAATCGGTGCTGAATCCTACTCCCATGTAAAATACACTGAACTAAATAATAGAGATGAACTGAATAACTAAACTGAACTTATTAGCTAAACTGATACTAGTGGTATTATTTAGCAGAGCTAAGCTGAGTTTACTGAATTTCGATGACTAACAAAATGTACTGAGTTCTAAGGACTGATTTAAGTACTAAAGTTACTAAGATTGACTGTGTATACTGAAGTTACAGACTGAGTACTGAGATCACTGAGATTACTGAACTACTGAGACTACTGAGATTTATGAGTTTTCCTGAGTCACATGATTGACTGAATTCTATAGATCATGGCTTAACTGAGAGTATCGTGATAACTTGACATGGCTCTAGGCACACAACTATATTTTTTGGGTACAAGTACCCCCAGGACTCGATGGAAGGAAACTGACAAACATGACTAACTTGATCATAAGAGTAGAATCCATAATCTACAATATCATAAATAAGGAATTTCATACTAAGCATGGTTCTCAACAATATATTTCATGGAAGGGAATTTCATACAACATGTATATACTTGCATAGCTTTCAATAGCATGCTCATTACCTATTGAAACCACAATCCATAATATCATAACTTAGGGAATTTCATGAAGTACATGGGTATTCTACATCTTGTACATGAGTGGGTTTTGCAAGTAAGCATAGCATAATTCCATAAGACTAGTTCATGAGTAATCTAACAGTGTTCACAAGACACATTATCAACATGGGTGACATTAAATCATAGAGGCCAATCATGAATCCTTCACTTAGTCACAATTTAGCTATAATGCATGATTTCTAGTCTCTTAGGTATTTTATCAAGCACCTTACATGCACAACTTAGGCATAGGTGTAAATCATACAATTCCTCATCATAAATAATCAAACTTACATGTTTTCAACTCATATGATGTCATATTCATAATAACACATAAAGATTCTATCTTGGCTTCATTCAACACATAAACATGATCAACAATCGATTCATAACATGAAAATCATAATATATAGTTTTAGAAAAAAAAGGGTTCTTGAACTTCATGGACGAAAGGAGTCCATGAATGAACACACACATACCTTAGAAAGGAAACCTTGATGATTTGCTGGAGAGTTCTTGGATTAGGAAACTTAATTCTTAATTATCTTGGAAAAAGGCTTGAATCTTGCTTTTGAGAGATGAGTTTGATGGAAACACTAATCTTGTGGTTGAGAGTGTAAGAGAGGGTTTTTAATATGCTTAACTGAAGGTAAATGGGAAAAATTACGCCTCTTTAGGGTTATAAGTCATGGAAGGTGAAGGAAATGACCAAAATACCCTTGCAAAAATGCCCTTGAATTGCTGAAAAAAATATACTTGGCGCCATCCGTGACAGGCCTTCTGGTCCGTGATAGGCCGTCACGAATGGTCGTTACAAAAGGGGTCCTAATTCTTGATTTTCTACCCAGGGCTGACGATGTCATCAGAAATGTCGTCAAAATGTGACGAAGTTGTAAAAAGGTTGTCAGAAACGTGATAGCCCGTCAAAAATGTCGTCACCGTTTTCCAGCTTGACATACTGGAATAAAATAGGGATAACTCTTTGCTCCGTTATCAGATTTAGGAGAAATTGGTATCGTTGGAAAGCTAATTCAAAGATACTTCATTTGATATATAATAAACCATGCAGTTTATCATATACAATGAGTTATAGTTTATTGAAGTTGACCCAAGTTTTGACGCTCACTAAAACTTGAACGATAGGAAAGCTTTCAACTTGTACTTGAGTTAGGGGACATTTATGATCTAAATTCATGCTAAAATAGATTACCATACTACATAATTGATTAACACACTAAATTTATATAGGATTTGAGGCTTTTGAAACATCCACGCATAAGAATGATGGATTTTCATTCTAGTCCAAAATGTGGGGTATTACAGGACCTATCAAATTATATAAAATTGAATTAGCTTTCGAACAATACTAATTTCTCCTAAATCTAATAACCGAGTGAGAAGTTATGGGACTTTTAGTAAAAGGCAATAGCTCATCACGATAAGGCCGCATCGTGAAGTTGGTCAAAATCACATTCGTAATTTTTCTAGTATGTTATCATGGTAAGCACCACGTCACGCCATGGGGCATTTTTGTGTTATTCACTTTCCAGTGAGGCACCGCATCGCGCCAAGGTGCCTAATTAGGATTGTCTGTTCCAGTGGCATGACGCAGTGCGCAAGGTAAAATGGGGTTTGTCAGTTTTCTAGTGGTGCAATTCGGTACCACCGCATCATATCGGAACCAAAAATTGAGATTTCTAGTTTAGTTCTGAGTTTTTAAATTCCAAGGGCATTTACGTCCTTTCCCTTCACCCCATTCAGTCAAAAAATGAAATTTAAATCCTAGGAGAGCATTATTTTCTCATTATTTCACATTTCTCTCAAATTAAAGTAGCCTTCTTTCAAGAACAAACTCTAGCCCTTCAAGATTCAAGATCAAATCTCAAGAATTCACCATCAAATATCAAGAATTCAGAAATCAAGGTATGTTAAATGTTCATCCATGGGTCCCTTTCACCCATGTAGTCCAAGTATCCAATTTTAAATTCAAAGTTGTGATCTTTACAAGTCATTGTGATTTTTAATTGTGGTTTTAACCATGACTTTTCATGAATTGAAATTCTATACCATATTTACATGAAATTATTATTGTTATTGAACCCCACATGTTCAAATTGTGTTATTCACTAATTTAATTCATAATTAGTGATTTTGATGTTGAAATCATGCTATTTCTACAAGATTTAAACTATTCCCATGCCGACCTTACAATATACATACCAAGTGTTTGATGAAATTCCTATAAGAATGAATTTTGAATAAATGTTGTCATATTATGTCTCTAAAGTTTTAGTGCAATTTTGCTATTATTGCTATCGAGTCCTGGGGTTTATGAATATCCAAAAATATATTTGTTTACTTAGTCGAAGTATCTTCAGAATAGCTTTAGATAAATCATGAGTACCATCAGTTCAGTTAGTTATCATAATCAGTTAAACTTAGAATAGTTCAGTATTCCGAGTCAGTTCAGTTGAGAGTATGATTTAGCATCGAGCGAACCTAGGGATGGGGGCTCATTTTCAATTGAAGGTATGACCTTTAGTAGCATTCCCCGCATTCCATAACTACGTAGCCAACATAGATTGAGATGTTAACTTTCCAGCTGAGGGTTGATCTTATATGGGTACCTGCCAGTTGAGGGTAACCCTTAGTCCTCTAAGACAACACTTTAGTGGATCCACATAGCCAGTATTATTACTCGTGACACGGTACTGGCATCCTTCCAAATGGGGTCACAGGTTGGACCCCAAATTGCTTATTGAGGCATGTTAGTTAGATAGTAGCTCCTATAGTCTCAGTCCAGAAATCAACTATGTAATTCAGTTTCAGTTTTGCTTGACCATTGCATACAAATATCAGTTATTCATGTGTTAGTACTCTATATTTTAGTTTATAGATTATATTCAGAATATGCTTTATGCTTTGTCATGCATTCTCAGTATTTACAAATTTTATGCATTCTATTCAGTACTTTATGCTATTTATTCAACCAGTTATTACTCCTGTACATGAAACCATACATATAAATGTACCTTTTTTAGCATACTAGTACATTCAAAGTACTAATTGCATACTTATTTCTTGTGCTATGATGTATCATATCATAAGTTCAGAGACTCAGTTATCGGATCGCGCATAGCCTCTCCAGATTATCAGATGTAGCAATGATGATTCCTTTTATTTTGAGGACATGGTTTATTTATCTATGTTATTTCATTAGTTCAGTATTTTCCATTCAGTAGAAATTAGTTGGGGGTTTATCCCATTAGCTTCATAGTCAATCAGTCAGTAAAGGCTTTTCAGACTAGTACAGTCATTTAGTTACTTTTGTTATTATTTCAGAGAGTGTTTTCCAATAGTTGTTTCCATATTCATAATCCAGTATTAATTTCAGTTGCTAAAACTTATGGCTTATAAGTTGTCTTCCGCATATGTTATTATATTATTCAGTGCTCACAACAGGTACCAGCTCATGGGTAAACTTGTGGTCCCTTGAGATTTTAAGCACCGTGTGACATCCAGGGTGTACTCTCGGGGTGCTACAAACTTGGTATTAGAGCCTAAGGTTTTAAAGTATCCTAGGAAGTCTGAAATTTACATTAATTAGAGTCTTATATATGGGTGTGAAACGCTCCACACTTATGGACAAAAGGCTATGAGGTATTTTAGGAAAAGTTTTCTTTTTTTAGTGTTTATGTCATGCGACTGAGCATGATCTCATGTTAAACTCTCTGTAGCAGCTCAAAATTTTTAGCCAGCTGCTATTTCGGCCAACCCAGTGGCCAATAGTGCCACAACTAGGATTTAGGACTTTACTCGAATGAATCCTCCTCTGTTTTTTGGATCTAAATCTAAAGAGGATCTACAGGAATTCTTAGACATGGTCTAGAAGGTAACAAACATTATGGGGGTGAATTCTAGTAAGAGTGCTGAATTGGCTTCTTACTAGTTATAGGATGTAGCCCATACCTAGTTTAAGCAGTGGAAAGGGGATAGAGATGGAGATGCAGGGCCTATTGAATGGGAGAATTTTGCTGCAGCCTTCTTAGATAGATTCTTCCTATTGGAGCTGAGAAAATCAAAAGTGTTAGAGTTTATCAACTTAAGGTAGGGCAACATGAGTGTGAAGGAGTATTCCTTTATGTTTACTCAGTTAGCTAGGTATGCTCCTCATGTGGTGGCTGATAGTAGATCTAGGATGATTAGGTTTTTTTCTGGGGTATCTAACAGTGTGGTTAAGGAGTGTAGGACTATGATGTTAATTAAGGATATGGATATATTAAGGCTTATGGTCCTTGCTTAACAGATCGAGGAGTAGAAGAATAAGGAGAAGGAGAGAGAGAACAAAAAGGCTAGAAAAAGTAGCTTTAGTTTTACTCAACCAAAGTCAGAAGGTGGTAACCATCCTCAGTTCCATCAAAAATCTTTTGTCCTATCCCATCTTCAGCTAGTGCCCTAATACGCAAATTCAGAAATGATAATAGGGATAGAGCGCCAGGCTCTAAGTCCCAAGATAGTGTAAATAATAGTCGTACAAATCCTCTTTACTAAAAATATGGTAGAAACTATTAGGTTATTTGTAGAGCTAGTAGTGACGTATGTTTTGGGTAAGGTAAGCTAGGCCATAGAGTCAGGGATTGCCTAATGAGTGGTCAGCAGGGTCAGTCCTGTCGTGCCCCATTTTGAGCCAGCCGCCCGACTCAGCAGGGTGCCATTTTCAGTACCACCAGTGGTCAGCGGCTAAATATATTGTATGGACTTCAGTCCCAATAGGGTTAAAAAAATTCTCCCGATGTGGTTACTGCTATGTTATAGGTCTTTTATTTACATGTTTATGATTTACTAGACCCTGGAGCATCTCTTTCTTTTATAAACCCTTATATAGCTATTGATTTTGGTGTCAGTCCTGAGATTTTAGTAGAACCCTCTTCAGTGTATTCCCCAGTAGGTGTCTCTATTGTAGCCCAATGAGTATATAGGAACTGCCTAGTTGTAGTGTCCTAGAAAGTTAACTCAGTTGATCTTGTAGAGTTAAAGATGATGGATTTTAATGTAATTCTCGGTATGGATTGGATCCACTCATGCTATGCTTCATTTGATTATAGAAATAGAGTAGTTCATTTTTAATTTCCAAATGAACCATTCCTTGAATGGAGGAGTAGCACTACAACGCTTAGGGGTCATCTTGTTTCGTACCTTAGAGATTGGAAAATAATATCCAAAGGGTGTATTTATCATCTTATCTGAGTCAAAGAATCTAATTCTGAGACTCCAAATCTTGAGTCAGTTTCAGTAGTAAGGGAATTTCCAGATGTATTCCCTGAAGATCTTCCCGAAGTTCCTCCCGAAAGGGAAATTGACTTTGGAATAGACCTTCTTCCAGATACCCAACCTATCTCTATTCTGCCATACAACATGGTTTCGGCCGAACTCAAAGAGTTGAAAGAACAGTTGAAAAATCTCCTAGATAAGGGATTTATTAGGCCCAATATTTCCCTATAGGGCGTACTAGTCCTATTCGTGCATAAGAAAGATGGTTCTCTTAGAATGTGTATTGACTACCACCAGTTGAACAAAGTCACAATCAAGAAGAAATATCCACTTCCCAAAATCGATGACTTGTTCGATAAACTTCAAGGTGCCAGTTATTTTTCTAAGATAGACCTTAGATCTGGCTATCACTAGCTTAGAATTAGAGAATGTGATATTCTAAAAATAGCTTTTAAAACTTGGTATGATCACTTTGAGTTTTTAGTCATGTCCTTTGGTATCACAAATGCAGCAGTAACCTTCATGGTTTTGATGAACCGAGTGTTCAAGCAGTACTTAGACATATTTATCATAGTCTTCATTGATGACATTCTTATCTACTCTTGTAATGAAACTGATCATGCAGACCACCTCAGAATAGTATTGCTGACTCTTAGAGCCTATCAGTTGTTCGCTAAATTTAGTAAGTATGAGTTTTGGCTAAAATCAGTTGCTTTCCTTGGCCATATTATTTCCGTTGATGGAATTGGAGTTGATCTTTAAAAGACCAAAGCGGTGAAAAACTAGCCCAGACCCATCTCTTCATTAGATATCAAGAGTTTTTTAGTTTGGGTTGGCTATTACCGGTAGTTTGTTAAAGGGTTCCTATCTATTGCATCCCCCATGTCTAGATTGACTTAGAAAAAAGTTAAGTTTTAGTGGTTAGATTCTTGTGAGAAGAGTTTTTAGAAGTTGAAGACTTGACTCACCATAACCCCAGTTTTAACATTACCAGATGGTTCAGATGGGTTTATTGTGTACTGTGATGCTTCCAGAGTTGGTTTGGGGGTGTGTTTTGATGTAGAGGGCTAAGATTATGGCCTATGACTCTAGCAAACTTAATCCTCATGAAAATAATAACCTTACCCATGATCTTGAGATAGCAGTTATTGTGTTTGCCTTACAGATTTGAGACACTATTTGTATGAGGTGCATGTAGATGTGTTCACAGATCACAAAAGCTTACAGTATGTGTTTTCATAGAAGGATTTGAATCTTCATCACAGGAGATAGTTAGAATTGTTGAAAGCTTATGATATGAGTGTTTTATATTACCCGAGCAAGGCTAATATAGATGCAGATGCCTAAATTAGATTGTCTATGGGTAGTGTTGTTCATGTTGAGGATGACAAGAAGAAGTTAGTTCAGAAAGTTCATCAGCTTGCCAAATTAGGTGTTCATTTGGTTGATTCAGCTGAGGGTAGCATGTGGGTTCAGAATAGTTTGTAATCTTCTTTGGTTACTAAAGTGAAAGAAAAGAAAGATAGGGATCCTAGTCTAGTGAAGTTGAAGGAGTTATTTAGAGATAAAAAATAAAGGTTTTCTCCCAAGGGGGAGATGGTGTGCTGCGTTGGTAGGGTAGATTATGTGTACTATATGTTGATGAGTTGAGATAGCAAATTCTTGAAGAATTCCATGCTGCGCGCTACTCAATTCATTCAAGGTCCATAAAGATGTACCGCAATCTATGGGAAATCTATTGGTGGAGTGGGATGAAGAGAGATACTTCAGAGTTTATAGCTAAGTGCTCCACTTTTCAACAGGTTAAGATTGAGCATCAAAATCCTAGTAGGTCTATGTAGGAGTTCTGTATTTTCACTTGGAAGTGAGAGGTAGTGAACATGGATTTTATGATAGGTTTGCCTTGTACTCATCAGCAGCAAGATTCGATTTGGACCATTATGGAGAGGATGATAAAATTAACGCTTTTCTTGCCAGTCCATACTTCTTATTCAGCCAAGGACTATGCCAAGCTCTATATTAGAGTGTTGGTTAGGTTGTGTGGTGTTTCGCTATCTATAATCTCAAACAAAGGTACTCAGTTTACCTCTTAATTTTGAAAGCTTTTCAGAAGGATCTTAGTACCCAAGTTCCTTTCTACCCTCAGATAGATGGTCAGGTAGAGAGGACCATTTAGACCCCTGAGGACTTATTGAGAGCATGTGTTGTTGACTTTAAGGGCAGTTTGGATGACTACTTGCCTTTGATTGAGTTCACATATAATAATAGCTATCATTCTAGTATTCAGATGGCTCTGTTTGAGGCTCTATATAGAAGGAGATGTAGATCTCCAATTGGTTGGTGTGAGATAGGTAAAATAGCTTTGGTAGGGCCTGATTTAGTGTTTGATTCTTTGGAGAAAGTTCAGCTAATCCAGGAAAGGCTTAAGACTGCCCAAAGCCGACAGAAATCTTATGCATATGTGAGAAGAAAGGATCTTGAGTTTGAGATTAGAGATTTAATTTATCTAAAGATCTCTCCCATGAAAGAAGTAAAGAGGTTTGGTAAGAAGGGGAAACTTAGCCCCCGATATGTTGGTCCTTACAGAATTTTAAGTCATTTCAGAAAGGTGGCTTATAAGCTTGAGTTGCTTGCAAACTTCTTATCAGTGTACCCAATATTCCATATCTCTTTGTTTAATAAGTGTATTGGTGACCAAGCTGTAGTTGTTCCCTTAGAAAGTGTAGATGTTCAGAAAATCCTTTCTTACAAAGAAATTCCAGTTGAGATCCTTTATCGACAAATTTGTAGACTAAGGAACAAGAAAGTTTCGTTAGTTAAGGTTCTTTGGCGGAATCAGTCCGTTGAGGGAGCCACTTGGGAGCAAAAGAAGATATGCTGACCAAGTTCCCTCATCTTTACTCTGCAAACTCAAATTCAGATTAAGGTAACAATCTTCTTAGAATTTTTTTTGTATGCTTAGTTTTAAGTGCATATCATTCTCATGTCAGTCATGCATTCACAGAATAAGTTCAGTCATGTGTCATGTTTTAGAATCAGTCATGTAATCATGTAAATTCATCATGTAACCTAACTTCCTCAGTGCTTTTAGCTTAACCAATCTCATTCGAGGATGAATGATCCCAAGAGGGAGATATTGTAATACCCCAAAAATCCAAACCAATGTTAGAGCCATGTTTCAAGCTTATGCAAAGTACATTATAGTTCTTTGGTAGTTTTATGAGTGAGTTTGATGAGTATTAAGGCCTCAAAAAATTCCCAGCTATTAGATGAACCAAAATAATCCTTACCAATTGAGTTTTCGGGAAGAATGTTTCTTTAGTCAACTTCAAACAAGCATATCTTTTATTATACTGAGAATTTTCCAGCTTAAGACCTAAAAAATTATAGGAGATTGAATTAGCTTTCCAATAATACCAATTTTTTCTAAATCCAATGCCTGAGTGAGAAGTTATTGCATTTTTAGTGAAAGGCAGTGTCCCATCGCGATAAGGCCGCGTGGCGGAGATGGCTTAAATCACGTTTGTCCCTTTTCCAGTGTGTCACTGTGGTAAGCATCGCATCGTACCAAGGGGCATTTTTGTGTTCATCACTTTCCAGTGAGGCACCACGATTGGCACTGCATCATGCCAAGTTGCCAAATCGGGATTGTTCATTCCAGTGGCACGATGCAGTGCGTAGGGTAAAATGAGGATTGTCATTTTTCCAGTGGAGAAACGCAATAGCACCACGTCACGCCAGATCCAAAAATTAAGATTTACAGTTTAGTTTTGAGTTTTTAATTTCCAAGGGCATTTAAGTCCTTTCCCTTTACCCCATTCAGTCAAAATATGAGATTTAACTCCCAAGAGAGCGTTATTTGCTCATTATTTCACAATCCTCTCAAATTAAAGTAGCCCTCTTTCAAGAACAAACCCTAGCCCTTCAAGATTCAAGACCAAATCTAAAGAATTCACCATCAATTCTCATAAATTCAGAAATCAAAGTATGTTCAATGTTCATCCATGGGTCCCTTTAACCATGGAGTCCAAGTATCCAATTTTAAATTTGAAGTTATGATCTTTACAAGTCATTGTGATTTTTATTTGTGATTTTAACCATGAATTTCCATAAATTAAAATTTTATACCATGTTTACATAAAATTATTGTTGTTATTGAACCCCACATATTCAAATAGTGTTATTCACTGATTTAACTCATAATTAGTGATGTTGATGTTGAAATCATGCTATTCCTATAAGCTTTAAACTATTCCCATGTTTAGCTTACAATATGCATATCAAGTGTTTGATGAAATGCCTGCAGGAGTGAATTTTGAATAAATGCTTTCATATTATGTCCCAAAAGTTTTAGTGCTATTTTGCTATTATTGCTATCGAGTCCGGGGGGTTATGAATACCTAGAAATATAGATATTTACTTAGTCGCAGTATCTTTAGAATAGTTTTAGAGAAATCATAAGTGCTATCAGTTCAGTCAGTTATCATAATTAGTTAAACTTAGAACAACTAAGTATTCTGAGTCAGTTTAGTTAGGAGTAGGATTTAGCACCGACCGAACCCATGGATGGGGGATCACCTGCCAATTAAGGGTGTGAACTTTAGTAGCAGTCCCCGCATTCTATAACTATGTAGCTAGCGTAGGTTGAGATGTTAACCTGCCAGTTGAGGGTAACCCTTAGTCCTTCAGGACAACACTTTAATGGATCTACATAACCAGTGTTAGTACCCGTGGCACGGTACTAATACCCTTCCAACTAGGGTTAAAGGTTGGACCCTAAATTTCTCATTGGGGCATGTCGGTTAAATAATAGATCCCATAGTCTCAGTCTAGAAATTAGCTCAGTAATTCAGTTTTAGTTTTGGTTGACCATAGCAAACAAATATCAATTATTTATGTATCAGTACTCATTATTTTAGTTTACGGATTATATTCAGAACATGTTTTATGCTTGGTCATACATTCTTAGTATTTACAGATTTCACGCATTCTATTTTGTACTTCATGCTATTCATTCAGTCAGTTATTACTCCTGTATATGAAACCATGCATATCAGTCTACCTCATTTAGCATACCTGTATATTCAAAATGCTAATCGTATACTCGTTTATTGCACTTTGATGTCTCATATCATAGGTTTGGACGCTTAGTTCCCGGATCGCACATAGCCTCTCTAGATTATCAGATGTAGCAGTGATGAGTCCTTATATTTCGAGTATATTTATCTATTATTTCATTAGTTCAAAATTTTTCATTCAAACGGAGTTAGTTGGGGTTTTGTCCCATCAGCTCCATAGTCAGTCAGTCAGTAGAGGCTTTTTAGACTAGCACAGATATTCAATTAGTTTTGTTATTATTTTAGACAATTGTTTTCAGCAGTTGTTTCCAGATTCATGATCCTGTATTGATTTTTGTTGCTAAAACCTTATGGCTTATCAGTTGTTCTTCCATATATGTTATTATATTATTCAGTGCTCACAGCAGGTACCAGCTCATGGGTTAGCTTGTGGTCCATCAAAACTGTAAGCATCATGTGATGCCCAGGGTGTACTCTTGGGGTATTACAAGAGTTATACCCTAAAATAGTGTGAGATCTAAAAGTGAATCTTGTGGGTGCTTTAAAAGTGACGTGTATTTCTTGATTCTTTTATGAATTTAAGGAAAGATTTCATCCTTTTATTACTTTAGTTCTTGATTTAATTTCTCAAAACCCCAAAACCTTATCACTTCTTTTCACTTGAATAATATTCCTAATCCTATAATTACTAGTTTTTCATCAATTTAACCTTCAAAACAACTTCAGTTCTGGATTTTATCATGGATTTCAAAAATTTTATCCGGTAAAGCTTAAAAATAATTTTTCTTCTATTTGACCCTTATTTTTTGACTTAATTTAACTTGGGTTTTCCACCGTGTGTTCTTAAAAGTATGGGGAACATGTTTTTGAAGTAAAGTTATGATTTAGCCCATTTTTTTTCAAAAATCCATTTTAGAGATCCGTTTTAACCCTAAACCAAAAGTTGTCAATATGGGTATTGTTAGCTTTGTTTTGACACATAGATTCTATTTTTCTTAATTTTAGTTAATTTTGGGACCATACATAAGATGTTGGGCTTTATGGTTGAAGTGTTGTGGATCTGTTCTGATATTTAAGGTAGGTTATGACTTAACTCTTGAGACTGGGTTGAGTAGTTTATTTGTATACCTAAATGCATGTTAAGGGTGGTAACTAATCATAAAATATGACTATCTATATGTTGTACCCGTGTGGGGGCCTAAATGTGATATAATTGTTAAACCTAAGATATTATATGATATGTATAACCATGCAGGGTCTTATGTGATGTTGATAGCCTAGAATACATGTGAATAATTGTATTGTGTTGTTATAAATGAATATTGTAATGTCTTTGGAATATTGTGATATATTCATACTTTGTGTTGATATAAATTATGTGAAAAATTCATGGATAGTGGAAATAACGAGTGGATAGCTCACGTAGTTTTGGAATTATAACATTGTGATTAGTTATGAAACTACATCATATGGATTGATTTTGGAAATACTTATTTTGAATGGTTGTGAACATTCCATTATCATTCTCATATCATCATACACATCAGTTTACTTGTTAGTTTTATTATGTTATGTATGTTCTTTGGAAACACTAAAAATATTGGAAACACTGGAAATATGAATACCTGGAAAATACTAAATATTGGTATCAGATATTGGATATTATGGACCTTTTTAAATGATTATGCCGGAGAGGACTCAATGACTATGTGCCAAGCTCACGGATGTGTGCTACCCTCAAGGCTATGTGCCAACCTCATGATCATCATCATCATCTTATATATTGCATTTTAATTATTGGGTTTATATTATGATTAAATTTATGTTAGCTTGTTATATATCTATTTGCTCTATATCCTGTTACTTATACTTGACCATCCTGTATATGCATGTTCTTTTCTGTTTATACTTGCATATGATATAATGTATAGTTATGTTATACTTACTGTATTGTTGTTGTATTTGTGATATATATATATATATATATATATTAGAGTTGTTAGTGAAAGTGGTGTGGGCTACTGTTGTGGGATATTTTCTGAATGTTGGTGATGTGCCCTTAGTGTGTATTTTGTGTACCTTATTTTCTACTCTACTCGATCAGCCTATGATACTTGCTGAGTACAATTGGATCATACTCTCTCCTACTATAACATTCTAGTGTAAATTTAGGTTTGGGTGCACCCCACAATGCTTGAATCGGGTGATTGTTGGAGCTTTCAAGGTAGTTGATAATTTTTAGGCGTCTGAATGTCTTCTTCTACCTTTCTTTATAAACTATGTCTTTCTTTTATTTCAGAGACAGAGTTTCTCTTATATTTGGATATCTTATTTATTTCCTTAGATTCCAGTTGTACTAGATACGTTCTTATACTATTGATATTTAGTTTTGGGATTTAAGGATGCATTATTATATTCTTTTTGCATTTATTATACTTTTTTGGTTTGGCTTTATTGTAGAAGCCTAACCTTGAGGTTATTTTTAGTTTTTTACCCTTTGTGTATCAGTTTAAATGATAGGCTTACTTGTTAAGGTTTTACATGACAAGTGCCATCACGACCTATTATTTTTGGGTCATGACAAATTGGTATCAGAGCCAGGTTTCATTGGTCTCAATAGTGTAATAACGGGATGTCTAATAGAGTCTCTCATATTGGTAAGTAGACATCCATATATATCTTCAAGTGGCTATGAGATATCCTTAGAAAACTTTACTTATTGTATTCCTTATCATGTGAAGTTCTTTTATATCATGTGTTCTGAGTTGTGTTTTACTCTTTTCATGCAGATGATATTGTCTAGGTCCCACAAGGTTAGAGATGTAGAGCCTGCTTCTGGAGAAAAAATTTAGTTAAGAGGGAGAGCCTTGAGTCATGGATAGACTCAAGGAAAGGGATGTGACCGTGGTTCATCCCCATCTAGGAGGAGGGATATGGGACTCTCCTCTAAGCCTCGTGTTGTTAGGTTGGAGATATAGGTTCTATTCTAGTTCTTCAGAGTTCATCTACCCTAGTGTTGGAGGGATAGTTGGTGTGTTTACTGACCCTTTTAGAGGGTTCTCCTTTGGTTATGTTGGGTGTTTCTCCAGTTCATAGTATGGATCCTTCTACTGCACCTGCTTTTATTTTGGGTACTCCTTAAACCCTAAGTCCTATTCATATTTCAGCACCGATATCTATGCATGGGTTTTTTGGGATTAGGAGTTCAACCTACGCTGATGTTACCTCCTAAGATGGGATCTCAGCTTGATAGATTCACTATGCCTTCTTTTGCTGTGAGTACTGTGTTTTCTTTTGATGATCATAAGAGGTTTGAGAGAATTACTCATTTAGATCCTTCTAGATTTAGTGGTGTTATGGGAGAAGATGCCTATGAGTTCTTGATTGATTATCATGAGAAGCTGCATAACTTAGGGTTTCTTAAGTCGCATGGAGTAACTCATACTACCTATCAGCTGAGAGATGCTGTGAGAGATTAGATGCTCCTGAGTTGACTTAGGATCAGTTCACTGATGCCATTTTGGTGAGATTTGTGCCGTATAGTTTGAGTGATCAGATGCGTGATGATTTTGACTAACTGGAGCAAGGCTCCATGACTGTAGCAAAGTATAAGGCATGCTTTTATGCCTTGTTCAGATATTCCTATGCTAGTATTTCCATCGACTATGTTGGTTTGATGGCTAAGAAAGGGGTTCAATTTCCTAAACATGAACTTGAATTATGTGTAGAACTAAAGTGTGGTATAGAAATACTAATGAAGAATGATTGGTTTGGTAAGGGTTTTGATGACCACAAAATGAATTGAATGATGATTTGAGTTAAGTCATTGGCCTAATAAAGTGTTCAATCGATAAATGTACCCATGAAGACCGTATAGTCCCATGTGGTTCTGTTTTGGATAAATGGTTCAAGTCCTTAATTAATGAAATGAATTGTATAGATGAAAAGGGATGAACTAAAGAGGTTAAGAGATCAAATGTTGACTAATAATGGCAATGAAATGGCTTGTGGTTAAAGTCCCTCACCCAATGAAATGACTAGTTGTTCGAGTCTCTAGTTGTAATACCCCGTACTTTTTCTTAGCTTGAAATCATCTCAAGAATGTTAGAAGATTTCTTTGAAATATTAATCCACTTTTGTGCATATGGTATTTTTAAGATTTTCACATTTTTTCACGTGGAAAATTGAATTAGATTTCCAACGATACCAATTTCGTCAAAATATGACATCGGCAGAGAAAGTTATGGCCCAAATACGGAAGACAGTAAAGCCGCCCAGATGCGACGGTGAGGCCGACGCACCGTCGGAATAGCAATGGACCATCGCCGATGATCATTACAGAAAGGAAGTGGGGACTACCTTCTTCCTAGGAGTGACGGCCCAGGCTGACGGAGAGTCAGACTAGCGACGGACCGTCGCTCAGGCCGTCGTAAGGGAAATAGTTAGGCCACCTTTTGGATATGGTGCGACGACTAGGCTGATGGACCGTTGAACCTGCGATGGACCGTTGCCCAAGATGTCACAGCCTAGGCAGTGAGACCCTATTCAGATCCATGTGCAACAGTCATTCCGACGGACCGTCAACCCAGCGACGGATCATCAAACCCACCGTTGCAGGCCCCGTTTAGTTTTTTTTTAAGTCATTTTAATAGGGGTATTTTAGTCATTTGCCATCCACTTATATATACCCATTTATATCCGAATTCTACCCATTTGTTCATTATTACTTCAACAACAACATTAGGGTTTCTCTCTGACATTAATCCCCAAAAACAAGAATCGAAATCTTCACCAAGAAAATAATAGATTCAAATCCCTGAAGTTCAAGAACATCAAGAAAACTCAAACCAAGTATGCATAGTGTTCATTCATGGATTTCTTTTGTCCATGAAGTCCAAGAATCCCTTTCCCATCTTCAAGTTATGGATTTTCTTTGTGATTTCATGATTGGACTGTTCTTGTTCACGTTGATAAATGAGAAAATAAATTTTACTCCATGTTAGGTGATAATTTCTATGTGGGTTTAATTATTATAGATCTAGATTCATGCAAACCTATGACTAAACCCTTGAATGATGAAATTAGAATGTGACCATGATGTTTAATTGTTGTACAATCATGTTACATGTACCATGCCTACAATATGTTTGATTTAATGCCTAAATGAAGGAAAAGTGCTTAACTAGCATGTTGTTATGAAATCCCCATGTATGTACAAGCGTATGACTATTACATGTTTGATGAAATGGTCCAGTAAATGCATTATGGTGATTATTATGTATTCAAGAAAGTAATGCTTTGTCAGTTTCCTTCTATCAAGTCCTGGGGGTACTTTAACCCAAAACATTAGCTGTGTGCCTAGAACCATGTCATGTTTTCACGATACTCTCAGTCAAGCTATGAATCCTTAGATACCAAACAGTCTTAAAACTTAGGAAATCTACATGATCTCATGAACTTAGTCAGTTGTCAAATATCAGTAGTATTCCATTAGTCAATGAAATTTAGTAACTCAGCTCATGTTCAGTTCAGTAAATATGTTAGTATCTATTCAGATGGGAGTAGAAATTAGCATTGAGTAAACCCAAGAGTGGGAACTCACCTGTTATATGAGGGTGTGATTCTTAGAAGCAATCGTTGTATTCCAAAACTATGTAGCCAGCATAGGTTAAGACATCATAGCCTGCTATATGAGGGTAGATGAGGTGGCTTAACGTGTTATATGAGGGTTCCGACCGTTCTCATTAGAGTTACCTGTTATATTAGGGTTACTCATATGTTGTCCTTACCAGTGGCACGGTATTGACACCCTTCAAATCAGAGCATAGATTGGACCCCAATTCAGCTATAATGCATCATTTAGGGATGTCGGTTAGATGACTACTTCCCACAGTTTTAGTATCAGCCTCAGTAAAAGAACTTAGATAGTTCTACAAAACTCAGGACTGTTAGATACAATCAACTCAGATATAGTATGAAACTCAGCTAGTTCCATCAGATTCAGGACTGTTAGATACAGGCACTCATGTTATCAGTTATATCAGTTATTAGTATATCATGTTATCAGTATTCATATTCAGTAATCATGTTATCATGATATTAGTGTCAGTTATTATGTATTATACATGTATTCTCACACTCATGATAGTCAGTCTATTATTATTATTGTTTATGCATATGAACCCTATACATTTAGCCTACATCATATGCATGCCAGTACATTTAAACTACTGACGCATTCGCGCTATGGTTTCTTATACCATAGGTTCAGAGATACGAGCTCCAGAGCAGCAGTAGATTCCAGTCTCAGTAGTCAAAGTTAGAAGTGAGTCCTTATCTTTCGAGGATATGATTATTCCTTATTATCTCATGTATTAGTTTATCAGTTGGAGTTAGTTTGGGACATGTCCCATCAACTCCTTACTCAGATGGTTCATTCAGTTAGACGTTTTCTTGACTATTATGGTCAGACAGTTATTTCAGTTGTTTTGGGTATTTCATACCCTTTTTTAGATGTTATGTTTTACTTCAGATATGTGAACCTTATGGCCTTTCATTTTATGTTTACATATTATTCAGTGTTTTATGCAGTATACAGGTACAAATATCAGTCATGGGTTAGCTTGTGGTTCTTCGAGGTCTTAAGCACCATGTAACATTTTGGGTACCAGATTTGTGGCGTTATAAACTTGGTATCAGATCCTAAGGTTCAATAGAGTCCTAGGAAGTCTTAAAGCCGTATCTAGTAGAGTCTTGTACATGGGTGTGTTGCGCTTCACATTTATGTGCAGGAGGCTATGGGATATTTTAGGACCGGTTTCCTTTCTTTCAGTATTCATGTTGTGCCAGTGAGCATGATATCAATACAATCTCTCAGTCTAATCCATTCTCCCTTTCTTCTACAAAACATGCCTCCTAAAAGAAGAAACTAAAATCAGTCAACCCCTCAGCCCTAAGATCCTTTGGGCGAACAAGTTTCTTATGCAGAGTTTAGAGTTGTATTCACTACTCTTGCTAAATCAGTTGCTTCTCAAAATGAATGACCAGCTGTTATTTTGGCCAACCCAATGGCCAATTCAGTTGTAGCCAGGATTCGAGACTTCGATGAGGATCCTCAGGAATTCATCGATCAGGTTTAAAAGGTTATTGATATTATGGGGGTGTCAGCTGTTGAGAGTGGTGAGCTTGCTGTATATCAGTTGCAAGATGTTTCTCACACTTGGTATAAACAGTGGAAATCAGAAAGCCCAGATAATGTAGGGCCTATAGAGTGGGAGGAGTTTTTCACCGCATTATTAGAGAAGTTTTCCCCCTTAGAGCTGAGAGAAGCTAAGGTGTTAGAATTCATTAAACTTAGGCAGGGCAACATAACCGTGAGAGAGTATTCTCTTAAGTTTACTCAATTATCCAGATATACCCCTCATGTGGTTGTAGATAGCAGGGCCAAGATTAGTAAGTTTGTTTATTGGGTGAACGATAGTGTGGTTAGTAAATGCAGATCCACCATAATGAATAGTGCCATGACTGTAGCAAGACTCATGACTCATGTTTAGCAGATAGAGGATCAAATGATTAAGATAAGGGAGAAGCAGAATAAGAGAGTAAGGACAGGTAGTTTCAACTTTTCTCAGCCTAAATCATAAGGAGGAAACCATTCTCAGTTTCATCCTAAGTCATTAGTTCCAGCTCCTTCTTCAGCTAGTGGCCCTGTGCCAACATTTAGAGACGGCAACAGAGATAGAGCACCGGGTCTAATTCTCAGGGTATTGTTAACAGTACCCATACCTATCCTCTTTGCCAGACTTATGGCAATCACCATCAGGGTATTTGCAGAGTTGGAAGTGGTATTTGTTTTGGATATGGCAACCCAGGCCACAGAGTCAGAGATTGTCCTTATCCAGGTCCTCAAGGTCAACAGAATCGCTCCTCATCTCTGTTCGATCGCCCAATTCAGCAGAGTGCCACCTCCGGTGCTACAAGTGGGCAATCCCCAAATCGTATCTATGCTCTTTGGTCCCGAAAAAATCAATAAAATTCTCCTGATGTGCTTACCGATACATTACAGATCTTTCATGTGCATATTTATGCTTTGCTAGATCCAGGAGCTTCTTTTTATTTTGTTACTCCCTATATAGTAGGCAATTTTGGAATTAGTATCAAAATTCTAACAAAGCCTTTTTCAGTTTCTACCCCAGTGGGTAAAACAATCATAGCTCAGTGGGTATACAGGAACTGTCCAATTATGATATATCAGAAAGTCACTTCAGCAGACTTGGTCGAATTAGAGATGATTGATTTTGATGTCATTCTTGGCATAGATTGGCTTCATTTCTGCTATGCCACAGTCGACTGCAGAAATAGAATAGTCCAATTTTAGTTCCCGAATGAACCCATCCTAGAGTGAAAGGGTAGTGTATCCACTTTTAGAAGTCATCTTGTTTCTGTAATGCCTCGATTTTCTAAATCGAAGTGCTACACAGTGCTTATGACCTTGAAGGACCACAAGATAACCCATGACTAATATCTGTACCTGTACACTGCAATATATGACATAATAATATGGAAAACATGAACAATAGGCCATAAGGTTCAACTGCATAGAATATCTGGAAAATCATAACATCCATATGGGGTAACAAATACAAAAAATAATTAAAATTTGAATCAAATCTGAGCGAAATCTAAAAGCCTCTAACTACTATATAAATAAGGAGTTAAAGGAACATGTCTCCAACTAACTCCGTCTAGCAAACCTAAAAAGAAAAAATAAATGAAATAAATAATATCGTCCTAGAATAGATGAGGACTCACTGCAACTCTGCGACTGGAATGCTACTGCTACTACTGATCTGGAGCTCGTATTTATGAACCTATGGTGTAACATGAAAGAAATCACCATAGTGCAAATGCGTTAGTAAAACTAGGAGTACTGAGTATACGAGTAAGGTAGGCTAAATGCAAAAAGGGTTTACATGCATGAACGATACTAACTGACTAATTGATATGGACGTAAGAGTGCAAATATGCATATGTAGTAACTGAGATCATGATTGCATGGTATCTAGATATGGACACTAATACATGATCTACTGATATCTAACATGACCAATACTGAAATTTAGATAATATAGATGACTGTGTTTGACAGTCGTGAATCTAATGGAACTTTTTGTGTTCTGTTCCGTAATTCAATTGACTGTATCTGACAGTCTTGATATACTAAAATCTGAAGAACTATCTGAGTTATTTTACTAAGATTGGGACTAAAACTATGGGAGGTAGTTGTTTGACCGACATGCCCCAATAACGCATATAGCTAAGCTGGGGTCCAATCTCTGCCCCGACTGAAAGGGCGTAATACCACGCCACTGCTAAGGACAACTGTGAGTGATCCTTAGCTGGCAGGTACTCAAAATAAGAATGGTGGGAACCTTAAACTAATGGATTAAGCCACTTCATCAACCCTAATCTGACAGGTTAAGATGTCTTAACCTATGCTGGCTACGTAGTTTTGGAACACAAGGATGATTACTAAGAATCACACCCTAAACTGACAGGTGAGTTCCCATCCTTGGGTTCACTTGGTGATAACTTCTACTCCCATCTAAAGAGACTAAATGTGATTTAACTAACAGTACATAGACTGAGTAACTGACTTTTGTTGACTGACGGATTAGTGTTACTATTTGAGAATTAACTGAGATCATGAGATTTCTGAGGTTTACTGAGTCACATGCCAGACTGAGTTCTATAGATCATGGCTTGACTGAGATTATCATGATAAACTAACATGGCTCTAGGTACATAGCTATATTTTTTGGGTAAAAGTACCCCCTGGACTCAATGGAAGGAAACTGATACACATAACTGACTTGATCATAAGAGTAGAGTCCACAATTTACCATATCATGAGTAGGGGATTTCAGACTAAGCATAGTTAACATCTTATACATGGAAGGGAAATTCATACAATATGTATATACTTGCATAGCTTCAAATCATGGTCAATCCATATCACAACAACAATGCATATCACTCACATGGAATTCATGGAAAATTGTAAAGCATAGGGCATGGACTTGTCATTTAAGCACTATTAAATCATGGGACATAAATTCTATCATCTAGGCATATTATCAAACACTTTGCATGCATTCTTTTAGCCTAAGTGTGTTCATGAATTTTACCATATTAAGCCACGTAAGGATCATGGGTTTTAACTAACAAATACATATACTTCATGAAAACACCTTTAGATATTATCTTGAAACTTAACCAACAATCATCAATATGTACATGCTTATATGACAACAAGAAAATCAAAAAATAATATTTAAAACATGGTTCTTGAGCTCTATGAAAGAAATGGATCCATAGATGTACACTACGCATACCTGACTTAAGGTTCTTGATGTTTTTGAACTTGAAGAAATTGAAATCCTTTGATTTTTCTGAAGAATATTGGGTCTTGTTCTTGGAGATTAAAGTTAGAGAGAAACCCTAGTTTTTGCTTGTGAAATATTAATGAGCAAAATGGCTGAATTCGGACTCATCTGGGTATATATAGGCAAGTGGTAAGTGACCAAAATACCCCTATTAAAATGACCTGTAAGTAAACTGAACATGGCATGTGACGACCCTACTGATGGTCCGCCAGGAACTTGACGGTCCATCATTTTGATCGTCATATATGGACCGGAAATGGGGTTCAATGTATAAGATTTGACGGCCTGGATGACGGTCCGTAAAAAATCTAATGGTCTGTTAACTCCTCCGTCAATCCTTATCCAGAACATGGTCCTACTGCCTTGGTTGTGATGATCAAAGTGGCGGTCCATCACTTATTTGGCGGTCCATCAACTTGGACGTTGCACCTGGGCATTTCAGTCAGTTCTTAGTAAAACATCCATAACTTCCTCGTCTGGTGTCGGATTTGTACAAAATTGGTATCATTAGAAAGCTAACTCAATTTTCCCATATGATAGAAAGTAGAAATATCATAATTACCACGGGTACAAAAATAGATTTTTATTTCAAAGAAAGTACTAGAATCCTTGAGATGATTTCTAGCTAGGAATAAGCATGGGTATTACAATATTTCCTCCTTGAGAACATTTGTCCTCGAATGAGGCTGACTAAGAGGGAAAATAATAAATGAACATAAACTGAACATGAGTGAATGAGACATGACTTCATGACGGACATGCTAAATATACTGAACTCATGCATATCTGATGCATGGCTACCTGAGTGTTCTAATAAACTAAGTTTCTCAAGACGAGAATGCATAGGTGATGCATGATTTTATAACTGAATTGATACATGAATGCATTAAAGAGTATGAAATGGTAGTAGATACGATGTTTATAATGGGAACATAAATATGAAACTGAATAAGCTTAAGGCAAACTATTACCTTGAGCTTGATCTGAATTAGTGGAGAAGAGGTAAGGATACTTGATACGCATATCTGTTTCTGCTTCCCAAGTAGCTCCCTCGATGGACTAATTTTTCCAAAGAACCTTAACTAGAGGGACCTCTTTGTTCCTCAATCGACGAGTCTGATAGTCTAAGATTTTGATTGGAATCTCTTCATAAGATAGACTGTTCTAAACATCAATGCTCTGAATAGGGACTACAACTGCTAGGTCACCTACGAACTTCTTGAGAAAGGATACATAAAAGATTAGATGAACTGAGGCTAAATATGAAGGCAATTCGAGCTCATACACTACCTTGCCTAAATGACTATGAATCCTAAAGGGACCAACATAGCAGGGATCGAGTTTTCCTTTCTTGATGAACCTCTTCACTCCCTTCATGGGAGAGATCTTGAGATATACATAGATATCGACCTCGAACTCGAGATCCTTTCTATAGATATTAACATAAGACTTCTATTGGCTTTGAGAAGCCCAGAGTATCTCTCTGATCAACTGAACTTTCTGTAAGGCATCAGAAACCAAGTCAGGACCTATAACTGAGGCCTCACTAACTTCAAACCAACCAATTGAAGATCTATACCTCCTGCCATAGAGAGCTTCGAATGGATCCATTTTAATACTGGAATGATAGCTATTGTTGTATGCAAACTCAATCAAAGGCAAGTGGTCATCCCAACTTCCCTTGAAATCAACATGCCCTTAGAATATCTTCAAGAGTCTGAATGGTCCTTTCTACTTGATCATCTATTTGAGAATAAAAGGTTGTACTAAGATGGACTTGGGTACTAAGACCCTTTTGGAATGCTTTCTAGAAGTAAGAAGTGAATTGGATACCTCTGTCTGAAATAATAGATAATGGAATATCGTGTTATCTGACCAACTCCCTGATATAGAGTTTGGCATAATCCATGGCTGAATAAAAGGTATAAAATGGAAGGAAATGAGCTGACTTGGTCATTCGGTCTACTATGACCCAAATTGTATCATGCTGATGACGAGTTTGAGGCAAACCCATCACGAAGTCCATGTTCACAACTTCTGAATTCTAAGTAGGAATGGTGAACTCCTGTATGGGTCCGCTAGGCTTCTGATGCTCTATCTTAACTTACTGGCATATAGAGCACCTAGCCACGAACTCTTCAACATCTCTCTTCATCCAACTCCACCAATAGATTTCCCGCAGGTTGCGGTACATCTTAGTGGCCCCTGGATGAATAGAGTATCATGCACTATGCGCTTCTATAAGAATCTGGTGCTTTAATTCATCTACACCTAGAACACATAGACGACCCTAACAATGAACAACCCCATCTCCTCCTTGGGAGAAAACCTCTATTCTCTGATTCTGAACTGACTCTTTTCGCTTGACAAGGCTAGGATCCCTGTCTTGCTTTTATTTCACCTCAGAAACTAGAGATGACTCTGAACTACTCTGAACACATACACCACCCTCTGAAGAATCGACTAAGTGAACACCTAGTCTGGTGAGCTGATGGATTTCCTGAGCTATCTTCTTCTTGTTGTCCTCGATGTGAGAAACACTACCCATGGAGAGTCTACTGAGAGCGTTGGCCACAATGTTGGCCTTGCCCAAATGGTATAGGAAACTCATGTCATAATCTTTCAAAAGCTCTAACCACCTTCTCTGATGGAGATTGAGATCTTTCTGAGAAAAGACATACTGGAGACTCTTATGATCCGTGAAGACATCTATAGGAACTCCGTATAGATAATTCCTCCAAATCTTTAAAGAAAATACTAGGGCTGCTAACTCAAGATCATGAGTAGGATAATTCTTCTTATGGGGCTTTAACTGTCTAGAGGCGTAGGCTATGACCTTACCATGCTGCATGAGGACACAACCTAAACCCACTCTGGACACATCATAATATACTATAAACCCATTTGAACCATCTGGAAGAGATGGAACTGAAGCTGAGGTGAGTTGAGTCTTCAACTCTTGAAAACTCTTCTCACAAGGATCTGACCACTGAAGCTTGACTTTTTTTTGAATCAATATAGATATGGGGGATGCAATAGAAGAAAATCCCTTGACAAACCATCTGTAATAGCCAGCCAATCCTAAGAAACTCCTGATATCTGATAGAGAGACAGGGAGAGGCCAGTTTCTTACCGCTTTGGTCTTCTGAGGATCTACTCTAATGCCATCACCAGAAAAAATATAGCCAAGGAATGCTACTTATCTTATCCAAAACTCGCACTTACTGAATTTGGAGAATAGCTGGTGATCTCTAAGAATCTGAAGAATAATCTGAAGATGGTCTGAATGATCATGCTCTGTACAGGAATAAATTAGGATATCATCTATGAAGACTATGACGAACATGTCTAAGTACTGCTTGAACACATGGTTTATCAAGTCCATGAAAGCGGATAGGGCATTGGTAATACCAAAGGACATAACTAAAAACTTGAAGTAACCATACCGAGTACGAAAGCTGTCTTCGGGATGTCACATTCTCTAACTCTGAGCTGATGGTAGCCTGATCTGAGGTCTATTTTGGAGAAATAACTGGCACCCTGAAGTTGGTCAAACAAGTCATCTATTCTAGGAAGAGGATACTTGTTCTTGACCATAACTTTGTTAAGCCGACGGTAATCAATACACATCCTGAGAGAACCGTCTTTCTTGCACATGAATAAGACTGGTGCATCCCATGGCGATACACTGGGACTGATGAATCCCTTATGTAAGAGATTCTTCAACTGATCTTTCACTTTTTTGAGTTCTGCTTGTACCATTCTATATGGTGGAATAGAAATAGACTGAGTATCTAGAAGAAGATCAATGCCAAAGTCTATTTTCCTTTTGCGAGGAATGCTTGGAAGATCTTCGGGAAACACGTCTGAAAACTCATTTACAACTACGAATGATTCAAGACTAGGAGATTCAAAACTGGAATCTTTAATATGCATGAGATGATACACACACCCCTTAGAAATCTTTTTCCTTGCCAAAAGGTAGGAAAAAAGCTGACCCACGAAAGATGAAGTACTACCTTTTCACACTAGGACAGGCTCATTTAGGAACTAAGACTGAACTACACTGGTTCTACAGTTGACTGTGGCATAGAAGGAATGAAGCTAATCCATGCCGAGAACGATATCAAAATCAATCATCTCTAACTCAACTAAATCTACTGACATGGGTTTCAGAAATATCATAACCGGGCAGTGCTTGTATCCCATCGAGCTATGATGGTTTTACCCATTGGGGTAGAGACGAAAAAGGGCTCTGCTAAAATATCAGGACTGATTCCAAAATCGCCTGCTATATAAGGAGTAACAAAAGACAAGGATGCACCTGGATCTAGCAAAGCATAAACATGAATATGGAAAATATGTAACGTACCAGTAACGAGATCAGGAGAATTTTCCTGATCCTATCGGGTTTGAAGAGCATAGAGTCTATTCGGGCGTTGCCCACTAGTAGCACTGGAAGTGGCACCCTGCTGATTTGGGCGACCAGACTGGGCTGTGGAGCAATTCTGGTGACCCTATAGACCTAACTGTGGACACTCTCTAATCCTGTGGTAAGGACAGCTGTGAGTGACCCTTAGCTGGCAGACACTCAAAATAAGAATAGTGGGAAACCTAAACTGATGGATTAAGCCACCTTATCAACCCTAATCTGACAGTTTAAGATGTCTCAACCTACGCTGGCTACTTAGTTCTTGAACACAAAGATGATTACTAAGAATCACATCCTAAACTGACAGGTGAGTTTCCATCCTTGGGTTTACTTGGTGCTAATTTCTACTCCCATCTGAAGAGACTGAACGTAATTTAACTGATGGTACATGGAATAAGTAACTGACTTTTTGGGTAAAAGTACCCCCAGGACTCAATGGAAGGAAATTGACACACATGACTGACTTGATCGTAAGAGTAGAGTCCACAATTTACCATATAATGAGTAGGGGATTTCACACTAAGCATAGTTCTCAACATCTTATACATTGAAGGGAAATTCATACAACATGTATATAATTGCTTAGCTTCAATATCATGTTCAATCCATATCACAACAATAACACTTATCACTCACATGGAATTCATGGAAAATTGTAAAGCATAGAGCATGGACTTGTCATTTAAGGACTATTAAATCATGGGACATGATTTCTATCATCTAGGCATATTATCAAACACTTCGCATGAATTCTTTTAGCCTAAGTGTGTTTATGAATCTCACCATATTAAGCCACATAAAGATCATAGGTTTCAACTAATAAATGGTGTTTTCATATTATCTTGAAACTTAACAAATAATCATCAATATATACATGCTCATATCACAACAAGACAATCATAAATTAATATTTAAAACATGGTTCTTGAGCTCTATGAATGAAATGGATCCATAGATGAACACTACGTATACCTGACTCAAGGTTCTTGATGATTTTGAACTTAAAGAATTTGAAATCCTTTGATTTTTTTGAAGAATATTGGGTCTTGTTCTTGGAGATTAAAGTTAGAGAGAAACCCTAGTTTTTATTTGTGAAATAATAATGAGCCAAATGGTTGAATTCAGACTCATCTGGGTATATATAGGTGAGTGATAAGTGACCAAAATACCCCTGTTAAAATGGACTGGAATTAAACTGAACGTGACATGTGACAACCCAATTGATGGTCCATCAGGAACGCGATGGTCCATCATTTGGATCGTTACACCTGGACCAGAAATGGGGTTCACTGGATAAAAGTTGACAACCTGGAGGACGGTCCGTAAAAATGTGATGGTCCATTAACTCCTCCATTAATCCTTATCTAGAACATGGCCCTACTACCTTGGTTGTGATGATCAAAGTGGCAGTCCATCACTTGTTTGGTGGTTTGACAACATGGACGTCGCACCTGGGTATTTCGGTCAGTTCTGAGTAAAACATCCATAACTTCCTTATCTGGTGTCAAATTTGGACAAAATTGGTATCGTTAGAAAACTCAATTTCCCCATGTGATAGAAAGTACAAATCTCATAATTACCATGGGTATAAAAATAGATTTGTATTTCAAAGAAAGTACTAGCATCCATGATATGATTTCTAGCTAGGAATAAGCACTGGTATTACAGTTTCCTACCTTCACGCATGAAAAATAATATCTAAAGGATGTGTCCATCATCTTTTTTGAGTTAGGGACACTAGTTTGAAAACTCCCAGTCTTTAATTAGTCCCTGTCGTGAATAAATATTCAGATTTCTTTCCTGAAGATCTTCTAAGAATTCCTCCCAAAAGGGAAATAGACTTTGGCAGTGATATTCTTCCAGATACTTAGCCTATCTCTATTCTTCCATACAGAATAACACCAGCAGAGCTCAGAGAACTGAAAGAACAGTTGAAGCATCTCTTAGATTAGGGATTCATTAGGACCAGTGTGTCCCCGTGGTGTGCTCCAATATTATTCGTATGCAAGAAAGAAGGTTTTCTCAGAATGTGTATAGACTACCATCAACTTGATAAGGTCACGATCAAGAACAATTATTCTCTTCCTAAAATTGATGACTTATTTTACCAACTTTAAGGTCCCAGCTATTTCTCTAAGATAGACCTCAGATCTAGTTACCATCATCTCAGAGTCAGATAATGTGACATTTCAAAAATAGCTTTTCGTACTCGGTATGGTCACTTCAAATTCTTAGTTATGTCCTTTGGTCTTACCAATGCCCCAATAGTTTTCATGGACTTGATGAATAGTGTGTTCAAGCAGTACTTAGATATGTTCATCATAGTTTTCATAGATGATATTTTGGTCTATTCTCGCAGTGAGTGTGATCATGTAGACCATCTCAGAATAGTACTTTAGACTCTCAAAGATCATCAGCTATTCACCAAATTCTGTAAGTACGAGTTTTGGATAAGGTCAGTAGCATTCCCTATTTATATCATTTCTGGTGATGGCATTAGTGTTGATCCTCAAAAGACTGAAGGAGTAAGAAACTGTCCTCGTCCTTTCTCTCTATTATATTAGGAGTTTTTTGGGTTTGGCTATCTATTACAGATGGTTTGTTGAGGTATTTTATTCTATTGCATCACCTATGTACAGATTGACTCAAAAGAAAGTCAAGTTTCAGTGGTCAGATCCTTGCAAGAAGAGTTTTCAGTAGTTGAAGACTCAACTCTCCTCAACTCCAGTTTTAGCTCTTCCAGATAGTCTAGATGGGTTCTTAGTGTACTGTGATGCATATAGAGTAGGTTTGGGTTGTTTCCTTATACAACATAGTAAGGTCATAGCCTACGCCTCCAGACAGCTTAAACCCCATGAGAGAAATTATCTTACTCATGATCTTGAGTTAGCGGCCATAGTATTTGCCTTGAAGATTTGGAGGCATTATCTCTACGGAGTTCTAGTAGATGTCTTCCTAGATTATAAGAGTCTTTAGTATGTCTTTTCTTAATAAGATCTCAATCTTTATTAGAGAAGATGGTTAGAGCTCTTGAAAGATTATGACATGAGTATCCTCTATTATCCGAGCAAGGCCAATATAGTGGCCGACACTCTCAGTAGACTGTTTATAGGTAGTGTTACTCATTTTGAAGATAGTAAGAAGAAGTTAGCTCAGGAAGTCCATCAGCTAGCCAAACTAGGCGTTCTCTTAGTCGATATAGATGAGGGTGATATATGGGTTCAAAATCATCTCTAGTTTCCGAGGTAAAACAAAAGAAAGATAGATATCCCAGCTTTGTCAAGTTGAAAAAGTTAGTTTAGGATCAGAAAGTAGAGGTTTTCTCCCAAGGGGGAGATGGTGTTTTGCATTGTCAGGGTCGTCTTTGTGTTCCAGGTGTAGATGACTTAAGGCAGTGAATTCTTATAGAAGCGCATGGTGTGTGCTACTCTATTCATCCAGGGGTCACAAAGATGTACCACGACTTGTGGGAAATCTATTGGTGGAGTGGGATGAAGAAAGACATTGCAAAGTTTGTCGTTAAGTTCTCTACTTGTTAGTAGGTTAAGATAGAGAATTATAAGCCTAGTGGGTCCATCCAGGAGTTCAGTATTCCTACTTGCAAGTGGGAAGAAGTGAATATGGACTTCATGATGGGTTTGCCTCGTACCCGTCATCATCATGATTTAGTTTGGGTCATTGTAGATAGAATGACCAAAGCAGCTCATTTCCTTCCAGTTTATACCTCTTATTCAGTCGAGGATTATGCCAAGCTCTACATCAAGAGTTGGTCAGATTGCACAGTATTCTGCTATCTATTATCTCAGACAGAGGTACCCAGCTTACCTCTCATTTTTGGAAAGCGTTCTAAAAGGGTCTTGGTACCCAAGTTCATCTTAGTACAACCTTTCATCCTCAGACAGATGGTCAAGCAGAAAGGACCATTCTGACGTTAGAAGATATACTGCATTCGTGTGCAATTGCTTTCGAGGATATGATTATTCCTTATAGTCTTATTTACTAGTTTTTCAGTTGGCGTTAGTTGGGGACATATCCCATCAACTCCTTACTTGACAGTTCAGTCAGTTAAAGGCTTTCTAGACTATTATGATCAGATAGTTACTTCAGTTGTTTTGGGTATTTCATACCCCTTTTCAGATGTTATGTTTTACTTCAGATATGTGAACCTTATGGCCTTTCAGTTCATGTTTTACTGTATATAGGTACAAATATCAGTCATGGGTTAGCTTGTGGTCCTTTAGGGTCATAAGCATCGTGTAGTATTTCGGGTACCAGATTCGGGGCGTTACACTAGTCTAATTAAATGGCTTGTGGTTTGAGTCCCTCGCCCAATTAAATAACTAGTTGTTTAAGTCCCTAGTCCAATGAAATGGATTGTGGTTCAAATTCCTCACCCAATGAAATGGCTAGTGGTTTGAGTCCCAAGTCCAGTGAAATCGCTTGTGGGTCGAGTCCCTCTTCCAATGAAATGATTAGTGGTTCGAGTCCATAATACCCCGTACTTTTTCCTAGCTTATTTTAGCTCTTAGGGTGTTAGGGGTTAGCTTTGAAAGTGTATAACTCTTGATGCGTTTAGAATTTTCTAGATCTAGACCCACCAATATATAGATAATTGAATCAGCTTTCCAACGATGACAACTTTGCCTTAATTCAATACTTCGTTGAGAAGTTATGGAGATTTTAGTGAAAGCAATGGAGCATCACTGTCAACGACGAGTTTGTAATTGTTCGATTTCCAGTGGATCACCATGATTAGCCCATATTACGGTGAAGTTCAAGTTACCGTTCGTCCCTTTCTAGTAACTCATCGCGATTTGCCTGTATCGCATCAAAATCCTTAAGTGGATAAGAACCATATCATGGTGGAGTGTAAAATGGCACTAATCCTTTTTTAGTGACACAATGTGATTTCACCGCATCGCGCTAGAGGTCAAAATGATAGTCATCTATTTTCCAGTAAGCCATCACAATAGCAGCGCATCGTGGTAGTGTGCCAAATGGGGATTTTCCAGTTCTGTGTTAAGTTTTACAAAGGGAAATCTAGTTATTACCGCAAGCCCCATATCATGTAAAACACAGAATCTAGCCTATTCTAACTATATTTGCATGCTTTTCACGTAATTTCTCTCCAAGAAACCATAGAACATCAAATCTTCATCCCCAAGAAATCCAAATTCCACCATTCTTTTTCCAAGATAGCTCAAAATTAAAGATTCCCAATTCAAGATCTTCTAGAAATCATCTTCAAAAGTACAAATACGAATTCAAGTTCAAGCTTCTTTATCAATTTCATTAATTAAGGTATGTGGGCTTTTCAACAAGGATAATCCTTTCATCTTTGTGCCCAAAACTAGTTTTAAAGTTGATTTTTATATGAAATTACTTGAATTTCAGTTTAGGGTTTATACCCACTTATCACTAATTGAAGGTTATGAGATTTTAAGTAATGTAGATGTTGAATTACATGTCTTCTTTTGTATTTTTATGCATATTGTAGAAATTTCCAGATTTTAAATTAAATTACCAATATTTACATTATCAAGCATGAAAAATATGATTTTTTAACATGAACTTGATGCATGGGTTATTAAGGCCAAGTTTGTATATTGATATTTCAAGAATGACTATGCTTTAAGCATCCCATGATTAGTTATTTTTATATTTTGATAAAGATTTGATCTTTTGATCTTAGCTTTGATATGAAATCCACTTTATAGTTTCAGTTACAGAATAGATTAACAGATACACTATTTGTTTGCATATAAACCTTTATACTAGTTTTAAAGTAGATTTTTAATATAATAAGCATACAAATTAAGGGGAGTAGTATTTAGATTATCAGATTATTCCCATTTCCCAGAACTATGAGCCAACATAGGTTAAGATTATCAGATTAGTCCCATTTTTATGTGGATGAAAGATACAGATGTGATCACTTAGATTAGATTATACTCCTTGGCAAGAGTATGACACCTTTCCCTAATGTGAGATTTTCCCATAAGGGAACTGGATGTTGGACACTATTATATCTCACATAGTGTATTTCGATTAGAAGAACCTCCCTACAGCCTAAATCCTACAGACTATAGAATTTAAAATAGAATAATCCTAACAAAAAAGCTTTTAGAACTAAGTGTAAAAGCTCACAACTTTATCTAGACATTGTTTTACAAAAGACATTAGATATGAGATTTTAGATTTACAGATACAGAAGTGAGTCCTACAGTTAGACAGTATGATTTAAAGACAGAATACCAGTACTGAATTTAGAAACTAAATGTTATGACTCACTAGATTTATGCAGTATATTTTGCTATCCATGATCATGATTTTTAGTTTACCAATATTCTAGCTTATGTGAGTCATCTACATTTAGCATGTATTCTTTTCCAAATTTATATTATTATTGAGTTATTGATTACATGTGCATTCCCCCAAATACTCAGTACAATCCAGAAGTACTAATCCATATATACATTTATGTGCTACATTGTCTCATAATATTGTTACTGGTGCTCAGTTTTAGCAGCGTGAGTGATTTCAAGCATCTTTATCTACTTCCTAACAATTGGTGTTTCCTCTTAGTTGGGACCCATTCTTTTAATTTTTTTAGCTTATTAGCGTATATGATTCAGTATTTTTAGATAGTTCGAGTTAGCTGGGGGTTTGTTCCAGTGACTCTCTAGTTATTAGCAGTAGAGACTTGTCAGACTGCTAGTTATGATTTTGATTTCCAATATTGATTGTTTAGACTCTTGAGTTTAGTATTTTCAGATATTATATTCAGATAGTTTCTGCATAGCTCATATAGAATTCCATATTTTACCTTTGATTATATATCTATATTTTCTTTATTATGAGCTTTAGATTTAGTAGAAGATTACAAGGGTAGCTTAAGGCTACTCATAGTTTTGAGCACTATGTGACGTCTTGAGACCCATTTTTTTAAGGCTTTACAAACTTTGTATCAGAGCCTAAGGTTATAAGATTCCTAGGGAGTCAGAAAAGTCACGTTATGTAGAGTCTTGATCATGGATGTGAATCGTGCCACATTTAAGAGCAAGAGGCTATAGGATGTTTTTAGGAAATCATCTCTTTCTTTCTTGATCTATCGTGCTTACAGTATCTCTAATTTCTTTTAACTTGTGCTCTTATGTGACAGTTGAATATGCCTCCAAGTTGAGCTAACACCCACAGAAATGATAACTAGCTACCCTAACCTGCTGACCCTCTGAATGAGAATGTATCCCATGCTGATTTTTAGGCTATCTTTCAAGCGTTAGCCCAAGCTGTGACTACCAATGTTCAGGGAAACTATCAGGCGACAGTCCTACTTTAGCAGAATGGTGATATAGCAATAGACAGAATCCAAGACTTTATGAGAATGAATTCTTTAGAGTTTTTAGGTTCAATAGCAGGTAGGGACCCCTTACTTTATTTAGATGAGGTCAAAAAAAGACCTAGATTATGCATGTTTCTGAAGAGGAGAGTGTAGAGTTGTCATCCCATAGGTTGAAAGATGTAGTGTATGATTGGGTGGTAATCTGGAAGAATGGTAGAGATGAGAACATAGCTCCTATGAGTTGGCAAGTATTTCAGGATGTATTTCTAGACAGGTTCTTTCCATGAGAAATGAGAGAAGTAAAGATAAAGGAGTTTGTGACCCTGAGGAAGGGCTAGATATCAGTGAAGGAATACTGCCTTAAGTTCAATTAGTTGTCTAAGTATGCCCCTGATACAATGGTTGGTCCTAGGGAGAGTATAAGTAAGTTTGTTACTGGAGTATCTAGTTTGATAGTCAAGGAGTGTAGGACTGCCATGCTTATTGGGGACATGGATCTTGCTAGGTTGGTCATTCATGCTCAATAAATTGAGGTATAAAATTTAAGGGAAAGAGAGAGGGGAAATTAAAAGTCTAGAACCGAGCAGTTTGAGCATGGCTAGACAAAGTTTAGAGGGGGAAATAATTTGTAGTTTCAAAATCATTCATCTATGCCAACACCATCTTCAGCTAGTGCTCCTACCCCAAGACCTAGATAGGAGAAGTATGGTAAGACTGCTATGTCCATATCTTAGAATAGTGTGAGTGGAAAGCCCAGTTATCCTCCATGTTCTAAGTGTGGTAAGAATCAACTTGGTGAGTATTTATTGGGACAGAAAGGTTGTTATGGTTGTGGTAAGTTGGGTCATGGATTCAAAGAGTATCTATATGCTAAGCAGGGAAACAGGGATGTTCGTCCCCAGGCTCAGCCTACTAGCGTACCAGCTCCTCTAGGTTGCCCACTCCCTCCTCAGGGTACATTATCTAGTGTCGGTGGCGGTCAACACCCGAATCAATTTTATGCTTTACCATTCTATCAGGAGTAGGAGAGTTCACCATATGTTGTCACTGGTATGCTTCGTATCTTTTATCTTGATGTTTATGTGTTGTTAGAACCAAGGACAAATTTCTCCTATGTGACCCCATTAGTTGCAGTAGATTTTAAAATAGGTCTTGGAAAGCTTCTTAGCCCTTCTTAGTTTCTAACCAGTGGGTGAGTCATTTATTACCAAATAGATCTATAGAAAGTGTCCTATCACTATCCTTGATAAGATCATGTTAGCAGATCTAATAGAGTTAGATATGGTTGACTTTGACCTTATTCTTGGTATAGATTGGCTCCATTCTTATTCTGCATATATAGATTGTCGCACCCGAGTGGTAAAGTTTCAATTTCCAGATGAGCCAGTCTTTGATTGGGAAAGTAATTCAGTGTCTCCCAAGAGTCATTTCATATCCTATCTTAAATTCAAAAAGTTTATCTCAAAAGGGTGTATCTATTATCTAGTTCAAGTCAAAGACGCTGACTCTGAGGCTCCAATAGTTCAGTCACTCTATGTAGTAAATGAGTTTCCTAATGTCTTTCCCAAAGATTTGCCAGGGGTACCTCCCAATAGGGAAATAGAATTTGGTATTGACCTTCTCCTAGATACTCAGTCCATCTCTATTCCTCTATATCGTATGGCTCCACCTGAGCTTAAAGAGTTAAAAGAGAAACTTAAAGATATATTAGCTAAATGTTTCATAAGGCCCAGTGTCTCTCTATGGGGAGCTCCCATCCTATTCGTGTAAAAGAAAGATGGTTTCTTGCGAATGTATATTGACTATCATCAACTGAATAAAGTCACAGTCAAAAACAAATATCCTCTTCCTAGGATTGATGACTTATTCAACAAGCTCCAAGGTGCAAGTTATTTCTCCAAGATATACCTTAGATCCATCTATCATCAACTTAGAGTAAGGGAATATTCCAAAGACAGCTTTCAGAATCTATTATAGTCATTTTGAGTTTCTAGTCATGTCATTTGGTCTTACCAATTCCCCTGCAGCCTTCATAGACTTGATGAATAGAGTGTTTAAATAGTACTTGGATATGTTTGTCATAGTATTTATCGATGATATTCTTGTCTATTCTCGTAGTTAGGATGATCATGCAGACCACCTTAGAATTGTGTTGCAAACTCTTAGGGATCACCAATTGTTTGCCAAATTCAGCAAATGTGAATTTTGGCTAAGATCAGTAGCTTTCCTTGGTCATATTGTTTCCAGTGATGACATTAAAGTTGATCCCCAAAAGATAGAAGTAATAAGAAACTAGCCTAGACCAATCTCTCTATTGGACATCCAAAGTTTCTTGGGTTTAGCTAGCTATTATAGATGTTTTGTTGAAGGTTTTTCTTCTATTGCATACCCTATATCTGAATTAACTCAGAAGAAAATTAAGTTTTAGTGGTTAGATTCCCATGAGAAGATTTATCAAGAGTTGAAGACTCGACTCACTTCAGCCCCAGTTTTAGCGCTACCTGATGGTACATATGGGTTTGTTCTCTACTGTGATGCCTCTAGAATTGGTCTGGGTTATGTTTTGATGCAGAGAGGTAAGGTTATAGCCTAATCCTCTAGATATCTTAAGCCTCACATAAAGAACTACCCTACCCATGATCTTGAGTTAGCAGCTATTGTGTATGCCTTAAATATCTGGAGGTACTATTTTTATGGAGTACATGTTGATGTTTTTACAGATCACAAAAGATTGTAGTATGAGTTTACTCAGAAAGAGTTAAATCTTTATTAGAGAAGGAGGCTAGAATTGTTTGAAGATTATGACATGAGTGTTCTGTATCATTCGAGCAAGGCCAATGTTGTGGCAGACGCCCTTAGTAGACCGTCTATGGGCAGTGTTGCTCATGAGGAGAATGATAAGAGAGAACTAGTTCGACAAGTTCACCAGTTAGCTAGATTAGGTGTGAGGTTGGTTGACTCAGTTAAAGGTAACGTTTGGGTTCAAAGTTGTTTAGAATCTTTGCTAGTTTCTATAGTGAAAGAGAAGCAGGATAAGGATTCTAATTTGGTCAAGCTGAATGGTTCAGTTAAAGACCAAAAGGTAGAGGTTTTCTCCCAAAGGGGAGATCGTGTGTTGAGATACCAGAGTAAATTATATGTGCCATATGTTGATGATTTGAGGTAATAGATTATGGAAGAAGCACTGGTGCATGTTACTTCATTCATCCAAGAGCCACCAAGATGCACTACGATTTGTGGGAAGACTATTGGTGGAGCAGTATGAAAAGAGATATAGTAGAGTTTGTAGCTAAGTATGCAACTTGTCAACAGTTTAAGGTAAAGCACCAAAGACCTAGTGGTATATTGTAGGAGTTTGGTATTCCCACTTGGAAGTGGGAACAGGTGAACATGGACTTTGTGACAGGGTTACCCCATTCGTGTTGTCAGTATGATTCAATTTGGGTCATTGTAGAAAGATTGACCAAATCAGCCCATTTCTTGCCAGTTCACATGTCCTACACAACTAAAGATTATGATAAGTTATATTTCAGAAAGTTGGTTAGATTGCATGGAGTTTCCTTGTTGACCATCTCAGTTAGGGTACTTAGTTTACCTCTTAGTTTTGGAAAGCCTTTCAGAAGGTTCTTGGTACCCAATTTCATCTCAATTTAGCTTTTCATCCACAGACAGATGGTCAGGCAGAGAAAACCATTCAAACCTTAGAGGATATGTTGAGGGCTTGTGTTCATGAGTTCAAAGGCAGTTGGGATGGCCACTTGCCATTGATTGAGTTTGCCTATAATAACAGTTACCATTCTAGTATTCAGATGGCCCAGTTTGAAGCTCTTTATTGGCGGAGATATAGATCACCAGTTAGTGGGTGAGGCTACTTTAATAGGGCCAGATATAGTGTTTGAAGCCATGGAGAAAGTTTATTTGATTCGAGAAAGATTAAAAGTAGCTCAGAGTCTTCAGAAATCTTATGTAGATGTAAGAAAGAGAGATCTTGAGTTTGAGGTTAATGATCTTATTTATTTGAAGGTTTCACCCATGAAGGGGGTGAAGAGATTCGGCAAAAAAGGGAATCTAGTCCTCGATATGTAGGCCCCTATAGAATTTTGAGTCGTTTGGGGAAGGTAGAGTATAGGCTTGAGCTACCCGCAGACTTGTCATCAGTTCATCCAGTGTTTCATGTGTCCTTATTGAAGAAGTGCATGGACGATTCAGCTATTGTAGTTCCTCTATAAAGTATAGATATTCAGAATAGCCTTTCATAATTTCCAGTAGAGATTCTTGATCATTAGATCTGTAGACTAAGGAATAAAGAAGTTCTCTTGGTCAAAGTTTTATGAAAAAATCATTCTGGTGAGGGTGCTACTTAGGAAGTAGAAGTAGACATATGAAACAAGTATATTCATGTCTTCTCCACGAACTCAGATTTAACCGAAGGTAATAGTCTTCCTTAATTCAGTTCTTTTCCAATCTCAGATTCAACGATATAGTTATTTTCATATAAATTCATGCATTCGTAAATTAGTTCAGCCGCTCAGTATATTTTAGATTCAGTCATGCATCTTGTTTCAGTTGTTGTGCATGCAACATATAGCCTCAGTTCCTTAGTATCTTCAGTTTAACTAGTCTCATTCGAGGGAGATTGTTCCCAAGAGAGACATATTGTAATACCCCATACTGTTTCCTAGCTTAGTTTAACTTCTAGTATATCATGGGTTAGCTTTGAAAGTGTATAACTCTTGATACATATAGAATTTTCTAGCTATAAACCTACCAATATGTATATAATTGAATCTGCTTTCCAACGATACCATATTTGCCTTAATTTGATACTCGGTCGACAAGTTATGGCAATTTTAGTGAAAAATAGTAGAGCACCACATTAAGCACTACATCGTGGTGAAGGACAAATTCACAATTGTTCAATTTCTAGTAGCCGCGATTAACCTACGTCGCAGTGAAGTTCTAGTTCCCGTTCATCCCTTTCTAAGTAACTCACCATGATTTTCCCATATCGCGTCAAAATCCTTAATTAGATAGGCATCGCATCACGGTGGAGTGCAAAATGGCACTTATCCTTTTCCAGTGATGCAACGTGATTTCACCATGTTACGCCAGAGGCCAAAATAATAGTCATCCATTTTCTAGTAATCCACCGCAATAGCAGCGCGGAGCAGTGTGTGCCAAATTGGGATTTTCTAGGTCTGAGTTAAATTTTACAAAGGGCAATCTAGTCATTTTCCCAAACCCCAAATCATGTAAAACACAGAATCTAGCCTATTCTAAGCATATTATACATACTTTTCACATAATTTCTCTCTAAGAAACCCTAGAACATCAAATGTTAATGCCCAAGAAATCCAAATTCCACCATTCTTTTTCTAAGATAGCTCAAAATTAAAGATTCCTAACTAAAATCATCAAGAAATCATCTTCAAAAGCACAAATAGGAATTCAAGTTCAAGCTTCTTTATCAATTTCATCAATTAAGGTATGTGGGATTTTTCAACAAGGATAATCATTTCATCCTTGTGTCCAAAACTAGTTTTAAAGTTTATTTTTATATTAAATTACATGAATTTTAGTTTAGGGTTTATACCCACTCATCACTAATTGAAGATTATGAGATTTCAAGTAATGTAGATGTTGAATTGCATGGCTTTTTTCGTATTTTTATGCGTATTATAGAAATTTCTAGATTTTGAACATGAACATTATGATGTTTTGACATGAATTTGATGCATGGGTTACTAAGCCGAAGTTTGTATGTTGATATTTCAAGAATGATTATGCTTTAACAATCCCATGATTAGTTATTTTCAGATTTTGATAAAGATTTGATCTTTTGATCTTAGCTTTGATATGGAATCCACTTTACAATTTTAGTTATAGAGTAGATTAACAGATACACAATTAGTTTTCATTTTAAACCTTTATACTAGTTTTAAAGAGGATTTCCAACAAAATGAGCATACAAATTAAAGGGAGTAGTATTTAGCATTGAGTTGGGTATGTTCACATGCCCCAAAACTATGAGACAATGTAGGTTCAGATAATTAGATTATTTCTATTTCTATATGGATGATAGATACAGATATGATTACTTAGATTATGTAATACTTCTTGGAAAGAGTATGACACCTCTCCCTAATGTGAGGTTTTCCTATAAGAGAACTAGACGTTGGACACTATGATAGCTCACATAGTGAAGTTGATTAGAACAACCTCCCTAAAGCCTAAAGCCTATAGACTACAGACTTTAGAACAGAATAATCCTAACAAAAAAGCTTTCAGAATTGTGTAAAGGCTCACAACTTTATTCAGACATTGTTTTACAAAAGACACTAGCTATGAGATTTTAGATTTACAAATACAGAAGTGAGTCCTTCTACAGTTAAACAACATGATTTAAAGATAGAATACCAGGACTATATTTAGAAACTAAATGTTATGACTCACTAGATTTATGCAGCATATTTTGCTATCCATGATCATGATTTTTCAGTTTACAGATTTTCCATCTTATGTAAGTCATCTACATTTAGCATGCTTTCTTTTACAAATTTATAGTACTTTTGAGTTATTGATTTACATATGTATTCATCCCCATATACTTAGTATAATCCAGAAGTACTGATCGACTTATACATCTATGTGCTTTATAGTCTTTTAATTTAGTTTCAGGTGATCAGTTTCAACATCGTGAGTGATTTTGAGCATCTCTATCTGCTTCTCGATAGTTGGTAAGTCATCATAGTTCTAGGACCCATTCTTTTAGCTTTTCAGCTTATTAGTTTAGATGATTCAGTATTTTTAGATAGTTCGAGTCAGTTGGGGGTTTTTCCCTGTGACTCTCTAGTTATTAGCAGTGGAGACTTGTTAGACTGCTAGTTATGCTTTAGATTTTTGGTATAGATTGTTCAGACTCTTGAGTTTAGTATTTTTAGATATTATATTAAGATGGTTTGAGCTTAGCTCATATAGAATTCTGTTTTTTAGCTTTGATTATATATCTATATTTTCATTCATTAAATGTTTGATACTCTCTAAGTATTGACTATTAGCTTTATTTTCTGCTACTTTAATATTTGGTCGGAGTTCATGCGACACTTATAAATTGAATATATGGTTAGTTTTTGTTGACGAGGTAATATTTGGTCTAAGTTGGACTTGAGATGGCCATAGGACATGGATTAATTTTGGGAAATGTCAAGTTGGTATCAGAGCCTAGGTTCATGGTCAGTTGGGAGTCCATAAATCCATGTCAAGTAGAGTCTCTTTTATATGTGTGTAACGCACCACACTTATAAAAGAGGGGCTATGAGACATTAAGGAATATTTATCTTTCTTGTGTTCAATCTCAAGCTATAGAGAGTCTAAGGTCTTAGATTTCTCTAATTTTTGCTTGCTCATCTTTCAAATCATGTATCCAAAAAGATCTGATGTTCAGGTGAGCTCTTCTATCCCGACTGAGGGCAATATGGAAAAATCTCATCAAATTTTTGAGATTCAAACCCGGTCAAGGGTCGTGGCATATGAATATCCTCGATAGGTTCCACTTGTTCCCACTAACCCTACTTTTAGGGGTGACACTTCTCCTCAGTCTCCTCAAAATGCTGGGTTCCATTGCTTAATTGCTCTGTTGGCTCAAGTTGGTAGAAAGTGGTCTAAGAAAAAGTACTGGGTGGGTCCTAGCTTTCATTCTACGACTCGTTCTCCCTACTCAAACCCACTAGGAGGTAGGTGTTTCCAAATTGGTAATGCTCATAAGGCATAAGGTGCCCAATTCTCACTTACCTATCTTTCTTATCAGTTTTGTGGTTGATCACACCATTGTTGTTGCAAGTAAAAAAAGAATAAATGTTTTAAATTTTGTCAATTAGGTCACATGCAACAAGATTATTCCATAACTATTGCCGCTTGGGCAAAAAGGGTATCGGTAGCCACTTCTCTAACTCTTGCACCTAGGGGTACCACTTCTAGCTCTGACATTGGTCGGGACAATATTAATTCTCTTACTATCCCTCGGGAGCTTAAGGCACCTTCTAATGCTAACACAGGTATCTTAAAACTTTTCTCTCATGATGTGTATTATTTGTTTGAACTAGGCTCTAATCTTCCTTATGTAACCCCGTATGTGACTATGCATCTTTGTTTTTGGTCGTGAGAGTCTCTCAATTCCTTTTATTAGTTTTTACTCTGGTAGGAGACTTTGTGGTTGTTAAGAGGGTCTATAGGGGGTGTATGGTATCTATTAGTGATAGAAAACCTCTTGTAGACTTGATAGAGTTGGGCATGGTTGATTTTGATGTTGTACTGAGGATGGATTGGTTACATTTGTGTTATGCTTCCTTAGATTATCGAACCCATAGTTTCATGTTCATATTGCCTAATGAGTCATTCATTGCATGGGAAGGTGGTTCTTTGGTACCTAAGAGGAGGTTTATTTTGTATCTTAGAGTCTATAGGTTAATCTCAAAAGGGCATTTTTATCGTTTGGTCTGAGTTAAAGGTTCTAACTCAGAAGGTTTTTCCTTAGATTCTGTTTCTGTGGTTGATAAGTTTTGCAATGATTTCCCCAGTGATCCTTTTAGTATTTCTCCCGATAGGGAAATTGATTTTGGGGTTGATTTTATTTCGAACACTCATCCTAGTGTGTCTCCTTAAAGTTTTCCCATGTTGTTCATGTGCAGGAAGGATGGCTTCCTTCGTATGTCCACTGATTATCCTCTCCCTAGAATTAATGATTTGTTTGATCAAATTCAAGGTGTGAAGTGTTCCTCTAAAATAGATCTTAGGTCGAGTTATCATCAACTTAAGGTTAGGGAAGCATTTATCCCTAAGGCCACCTTAAGAACTCGGTATGGTCACTATGAGCTCTTAGTCATATCCTTTGTGTTTACCAATGCCCCCATGGCATTCTTTGATTTGATGAATAGGGAGGTTAAGTGTGGGATTGGTCTTGTTTCGGATGCTTGTCCAACTCTTATTCCTCCTTTATAGAATAGTTTTGGGTATAGAAAGACCAAGTGTCCCTAGTTTACCTCCTCGGTGATACCTATTAGCGTGGAGTGTTATGCTCACTGGCGTAATGGGAGGAAGGTCAAAGGTTGATCATAAATTTTCTTCTAGCGGTGGTCACCAAGGGAAGCTCGGGTTGCGTACTCTAGTGATTCTCTTCTATCTCAGTCAAGAGGGTGCTCTACTAGTATGGAATGCATTCTATTAGCGCTTATACCTTAGGTTCATATCTTGCGTACATATTATTTCCTGGATATGAGTCTTGACTAAACATTGCATTACCAATGATATATGCGGTGGTGTGTCACTTAGTGTCCAGTCCTAAGGACGCCTTGTTTGGTATGTTATGTTGGGATGGATCTCATTTATGACCTAGGTGGTTTCTATGAAACCCTTCATGCCTATGGTGCGGTGTCTGTTTTGAGGGTCTTCCCTTGAGTGGCATAAGTGGTTCCTGTGCTTTAGTTCCTCCGTGACCCTTCTTGTGTTGGGGTGATTGTGGCTCAGGGAACATAGAGATGTTTTGAAATGGGGAAATATAAAAGTCCCTAAGTGGGAGACATTCTTGGGAAACTTCTAGAACTAAGGTTTTGGAAAGGAGTGGATGGTGAAAACCTTTATGAAAATTATAGAGGGTAATAGATCTTAGGAAGGATAATCATACCACAGGTATAAAAGTAGTAGGCTTAAGTGTTGTGGCTATTCGATATACATATAGCTGTGTTGGGTGCCTAAGGCATTTGGGAAGGCATGTGTATGAATTGTTTTATGGCATAGTTGTGTTACGATTTTGGATTTTCAATCCTATCCTGGTGATTTTGGCTATAATAGTTGGTTATTGTTTTCCTATGTCATCTACTTATGGTTTACGTGTGATATTAGTAATAGAGTAGAGTAGTGTTATAGATGGATGTAAGGAATATAGCCTGGTGGCTTAAGCTAACTCCTTCTAAGTTTTGTATAGGCTTGAATATAGAAGTAATGTATATCTAGACTCAAACTTGTAGTGGTGTGCCTCTGGAAAGCTATAAGTTGAATTACACTTGCTTTTTAGTATTGGCATGGCCCCTTTTGGGGTGTTGTATGGTAAGAGGTGTCCATCTCCTATTGGGTGGTACGAAGTTGACAATGGTAAGTTGCTTTGACCCGATCTAGTTTACCAAGCCTTAGAGAAGGTGAAAGTGTTTTGTGAGAGGTTAAAAATAGCTCAAAGTTGCCAAAGTTCTATGTGGACATGAGGCGAAGAGTTTTAGATTTTAGTGTTGGCGATTGGGTATTGTTAAAGGTATCTCCCATAAAGGGAGTGATGTATTTCGATAAAAAGAGGAAGCTTAGTTCCCGTTATGTTCTTCCCTATTTTATTTTGAAAAGGATTGGCAATGTCTCCTACGAGTTGTAGCTTCCTTCTAGATTGAACTTCATTTATTCGGTTTTCAATGTCTCTATGTTACGAAGATGTGTGGGTGACCCTTCCTTGGTTTTTCCTTTGGAGGATGTTGGTGATGTTGGGTGTATTTATACACCTTAATGTTGTTTTCCTAGCTTATTTAGCTTTGTTTTGAGGATGATTTGTGTGCTTCATATGTTAATGATGAAATAAATAAGCATTTAACTATTTATGTAGGTAATTACAATGTTTAAAGGTGTTTTCAAACAAGTTTGGGTTCAAATTGATCATTTAGAATCTAGACGAAAAAACTAGTTTTACTAGCTTGAGCTAGGTGTCGTTCTAGTTGATATCAATAGATTATAATGTATTGTATGAGTTCCTAATGGTGTTATTGTGTAATTATGTGTGGAACAATTTGTTCTATTGTCCAAGGGTCAATTGAATCAAGTAAATAGTCGAAACACTAAGCTAAAGATTAATAGAATGAAACTACTCTTAGATTGAGTTCTAGTTTACCGTTCTTAATGTTGTGTTATGTGAGCTCTAATCCATGGTGTTTGATGTCGTAGGATGTTTGGTGGGTTTATTTTGAGGATATATTGATGAACACAAGCATGGAATTGAAGGGAAAAGGCATAAGACGAAGTAGGAGTAAAATGGCACTTTCAAGTGAGCCATCGCGATAGAGGTGCGTCGCGACCCTCACTTCTCCTTTTTAGCCAGTGCATCACGAGCCTTAATCCCATGAAATGGGTGGCGTATTGTGATTTTATTTCACACACAACTTAATACTTGCCTATATAAATAGAAATGTGCAACTTATGTTAATTAGGTTAGACAGATTCTTGGACGTTTTGGGCAGCTTGAAGGAGCTACTAAACATGTAAATTAGGTTTTAATATTCCTTAACTTTTGTTTCTTTATGGATTTGATTATGTATCCAATAATCTTGATTACAATTATGTCCATGAGTGTCTAAACACTGTATTTCGGGGTTAAGGCTAAGAACATGTTTACTTTCACTTTGAATTGAGTTTGTTTGGGTTGCTTATCATATTTGGGTGTTTTTTTATCCTTATTTTAATTATTTTAAGGATTCACGACCCTTAGAATACATATATTGTTGACCTTGTGATCTTGGGACGGGAAATAGGAAGATATAACATGGGGATAAGTAATATAAGGTTCTTATTCTTTTATATAATAAGGAATTTGAATTAGCGACTAGGATAGGAATATACCTAGAAGCCTTGCTTGGTTCACATGTAGGATGATAGCTTCAAGCACCTAATGGGATTTTTTCATCCCTACTCAACGATGTAGTTGTAATGTCCAATTTAGGTAGACTATTATAGGTTGGGAGACCATGATTATGTGATAAACCCTATGGATCAATAACCAAGATAAGTAATCCAACGAATAAAGTTCAATAGCATAGTCTAACTATTCATAGAGCTTTAACCCCGGGCTTTTATCCATTGATTGTCCAAAGTTTTTACTTTCACACATTGTTTACTTTTCTTTTAGTTCAAAAACTCTTTTGGTTATGCTTGCACTGATTAATCTCAATAGATTTACTTGAATTGCATAGTTGTTAAACCAATACTCCGACGGATCAATATTCGGCTTTATTTTAAGGCCACTATATTACTTGGTGAGACCACATACACTTGCATGTGAGCTTGGGCTCAATAACTTCTTGGTGCCATTGCCGAGGACTTGTAAATTGGAAACTATTTTTGTTTCAGTTTTACTTTTTATATTTCTTTGGTGCTTTACTCTTGGTCTTGGGATTGATTTTGCAGGAAACACATTTACTGGCTAATAAGCTGGAAAGGGATAGGGAATTGGTTAAACCAAGCCCCAAACCCAAGCATTGCTTCCATAAACAAAGGAGAGAAGCAATCTTTCTCCCTCGTATCCCGCAATTTCAAGAGGAAGAAGACAATTTTCTCCAACGGCTGGAGATCAACCAGCCCACAGGACAGTTCGAGTAGTGGCAATCCCACTTCTGACAAATTTGACCTTTCCTTTTTAGAAACCGACTGCATGATGTAATTTTGAGCTAAAGCATAATATGGTGCAACTTTTGATCGCAGTAGACAGTTTATAGGTCTTTCACTTAAAGATCCACAAGTTCTCTTGTGGAACTTTCTGGAGATTAGTGACATATTCATCCCTATGGGTGTGTCAACTTATTATGTTAAGCTGACACTATTCCCTTTTTCACTGCTGGGGGAAACAAAGAAGTGGTTGAACGCTGAGCCGGCAAGTTCAATCACAACTTGGGATGACTAGGCCCAGAAATTCCTCATCTGATTCTTTCCATTTGGCAAGACTACAAGATTGCACAGTGAGATTAGATTCTTCAAACAGAAGCTAGATGAAAATTTATATCATGCTTGGGAGAACTTCAAAGCTCTTCTTCGAGACTATCCACATCATTGGCAGTCCAATGAGGTACTAACTCATACTTTTGTTTACGCACTTGATCACAACATGAAAATTTTTTTAGATTCAGCTGCAGGTAGTCAGGATTTTGAATTATTGTATGATGAGCTATATACCTTGTTGAATCGAATTTCACAAGGAAATCCTGAGTGGCATTCCGACTGAAGAAGTACGACAAAGAAGGTTGCAACTGTTTTATAGGTGGACCAATTTACTGCTATATCTATTCATATTGTTGCACTGCAAAAGTAGTTGACTACTCAGTTCATTAATATGAAATTGGGAGTTACACATCCTACAACCACAGTAAATGCAATTTAGCATACGAGTACTTGGTGCATAATTTGTGGTAACAGTGGACATTCTGCAACTATGTGTGGTGCAAATCTCGAGTAAGTTATGTTCGTGGGTAATGATCAAAGGAAGAACTATGGGAATACCCAAAATCTAAAGTGGCAAACTCAATACCTAATTTATTATTGGAACAATCAGCAACAACAGACTCAGTAGCCACAGGTTAATAGTAATCAGTCTACGATTCAAATGAACAATGTTAAGGAGATCTTGAAACAAATTATAGTTTGTCAAGAACAATTAGCAATATAAATAAAAAGTCAACAAGCAGACATAAAGAGCCAACAGGCAGAGATGAAGAGTCAGCAGATTGCTATAATAAACTTGGAGATACAGTTAGGGAAGATGCAACATATACAAAATACTAGGCCTCAAGGTGGTTTGCCAAGTGATATTGAAAATCCTAAACAAGTAATGGAAATCTCTTTGAGGAGTTGTAAGGAGTTGAATGAAGAACTTCCAAAGAAAACTAAGGAGGTAGATGCAGAGTTGATTCTCTCAAAGGTATCTAAAAAAGTTGCTAAAAATTTAAGGAAGTCTGAGTACTCAAAGCAAAAGTTTCTAACAGGTGAAGGAGAGACTACCATCACCCTTTCCACAGAGGCTGATACCAAAGAAGGATGCATGTTTTAAGAAGTTCTTTGACATGTTCAACGAGCTTCATATTAGCCTTCCTCTTTTAGATGTTTTATAGGGAATGCCCCAGTACACTAAGTACTTGAAGAAAGTGGTTACTAACAAGGTTAAGTTGTAGGATGTTGAGATAGTAGCAATCACTGAATAGTATAGCTCTGTGGTAATGCAGAAGATGCACAAAAAGCTCAAAGACCCTGGAAAGTTCACTCTCCCTATTCAAATTAGGAATAGTGAGGTAGTCCACGCACTTAGTGACTTAGGGGAAATAATTAATTTGCTGCGTCTTTCGTTGTTCAAGATATTGGGCTTGGAGAATCTAAGACCAAGCCATATGTTACTGCAACTAGCAAATGGGATCATAACGCACCCTAAAAGAGTCATAGAGGATGTTCTCATCAAGGTGGGTAAGTTTATTACTCCTATTATCTATATTGTTTTATATATTTAGATAGATGAAAAAGAACCAGTTATCTTAGGATGTCTATTCTTTGCGATGGGAGGAGCTTTAATAGATGTGGGAGAGGGCACACTCACAATAAGTCTAGATGATGAAGAGACTATTTTCAAAGTGTATAAAACGCTCAACACATTATTCCATGATAAATATTTATGTATGATTACTGTGATTGAATGGGATAAGTGTGGGGAAGTGGAGCCTATTCCATAAAAGCTCTAGACTTCTTCATTGAGAAACCTAAGCCACCAACACCCCAACCTGACAAGATGTAGATTTATGAGCCTAAAAAGGCTAAAGTGGAAAGAGTTGTTGTCCTTCAGAGTTCACACTCAAGAGCTAAAAAATGAATAAGAAGATGGCGTCCGAGTGTGAGGAGAAGGTTTAAGAAATACAAATAAGTCTGTGATTGGGTCGTACTGCAACACTAAATTAAGCGCTGCTTGGGTGGCAAACCAAGTTAAGGTAGGTTTTATTTTTAGTAATTTAGTTGTTACTTCACTAGTTTTTGTTTTTGTTGAGTCACAGGTTGACTGGAAGTCTGAGTACAAGAAAACTTAAGTTAAGGAGAATGGTGAATTCTAAGTTTGGGGTCATCAAACCCTCTTGATGTGTAAAGATGCTACTATCTAGTCCTAGAGGCCTTAGGGAGTATTTCTATCTCTACTTTTAAGTGTACTTTGGGGAAAAAGTCAATTTTTCAGTATGGGGTGGGTAAATTCTCACTTTTAGGGTAAATTTAAAAAATTATGTTAGGAATAAGTGAGATATGCTTGTTAGTTCTATGTGTGATTGCATGATTCAAGTGTTTTGGATGTAAAAAGCGTGTTGACTATGTGAATTGCTACTTTTTAGACACCTAGGCTCTAGTTTATGACTCTTGTACTTGTTGTCTTAATGTTGAATTTATCTGGTTATTTGGTTGAGAATCGATGATGATCCTGCTTGAGTTGACTATGTGCCATGTGTGATGTGAGCTATTTGTAGATTTCTTATTGCATGTGATGTCTAGAACTTGCCTGGTGTGTGTGCAAAGCAGAATAAAGAGTGTGGGTTTAGGAGATGATACAGTCATTTCTTTGATTGCCTTGTTTCATACCTTTATTTGACCAACCATTATGTATAATCATAGTATCCATGTTGAGCCTTTAGATTTTTCTTTGGTAGCCTCATATGTCGACTAATAACCTTCTTTGATTGACCTTAATTTGATCCAAGCTCCTAAGAGCTTTAGTGTAAACTTAACTAAGTGAAGGAGTTGAAAAAAAGTAGGAGAAAGGTAAAAGTGAAGCCCCGAAGTGATAGTTATTGGTGTGTTCCATTGATGTGTAATGGTTAGGGCAGATAGTCACTATTCTTGGGCAAAACACTTCCCACCCATCCCTTAGCCTACATTACAACCCTTAAAGACCTATTTGATCCGAAGCTTTAACATTCTAATATTAGTGAAGTACTACACTAAGGGGCAAGACTATGGTTCATCATGTGTAACTTGGGAATTCCTTGTGAGAGTGAGCGCAATTTGATTCTAGTAGCCATTCTATGATAAATTGCTTTTGTGTGAGTAATTATGGGTAACTCTATTATTATGAGGGCCCATGTTTAATGATAGTTGGGTGAATTGTATGATGTCTTTTATAGAATAATGTGTATGAGTTTGCCAACTAGGTGAGTTAATTCCTGAGGCTAGGATATTTTGGAGTAGTATTCTTTAACTTTCAATTGTGTTTGTAACATGCTTAGTGAAGTAACTTCCATTCTATGTAGTCATTGAAGTACTATCTTGAGTATTTATCTTGTAGAAGAAGTGTGGAGTCACCTCATCTTAGGATGCTTAAAGAGTTGTTCGAGGACAAACAAGGCTTTAAGTGTGGGGTGGTAATATTGAGTGTATTTATGCACCTTAGTGTTGTTTTCCTAGCTTATTTATCCTTGTTTTGAGGACGGTTCATGTTGTTTATGTGAATGATGATATAAATAAGCATTTAACTATTTAAGTAGGTAATTACAATGCTTAAAGGTGTTTTCAAATAAGTTTGGGTTCAAATTGATCATTTAGAATATAGACGAGGAAACTAGTTTTACTAGCTTGAGCTAGGTGTTGTTCTAGTTGATATCGGTAGATTCTAATGTATTAAATGAGTTCCTAATGGTTTTATTGAGTAATTATTTGTGGAAAAAATTGTTATAATGTCCAGGGTCAATTGAATCAAGTAAAGAGTCGAAACACTAAGCTAAAGATTAATAGAATGAAACTAGTCTTAGCTTGAGTTCTAGTTCACCATTCTTGATGTTGTTATTATGAGATCTAATCCATGTTGTTTGGTGTTGTAAGATGTTTTGTCAGTTGATTTTGATGATATATTGATGATAAACAAGCATGGAATTGAATGGAAAAGGCATAAGATGAAGTAGAAGTAAAATTTCACTTTCCAGTGAGCCATCGCTATAGAGGCACATCGTGACCCTTACTCCTCCTTTCCAGCCAATGCATGGCGAGTCTTATTCCCATGAAATAGGTGGTGCGTCTCAAGGATATTTCACACATGGCTTAATACTTGCCTATTATAAATAGAAATGTGCAACTTCTGTTAATTACGTTTGACAAATTCTTGGATGTTCTGGGGCATCTTGAGGGGGATGCTAAACACGTAAATTAGGTTTTAATATTCTTTAAATTTAGTTTATTTATGAATTGATTACCTATTCAATAATCTTGATTACAATTATGTATATGAGTGGCTAAATGCCCTATTCTGGGTTAAGGCTAAGAACATGTTTAGTTTCACTTTGAATTGAGTTTGTTTAGATTGCTTATAATATTTGGGTATTTGTTTATCCTTGTTTTAATTATTCTAAGGATTTGTAACCCTTAGAATACATATATTATCAACCTTGTGATCTTGGGAGGGGAAATAAGAAGATAGAATATGGGGATAAATAAAGTAAGGTTCTGATTCTTTTATAAAATAAGGAATCTGAATTAGTGACTAGGAGAGGGATATACCTAGAAGCCTTTCTTGGTTCATATGTAGGATGATAGTTTCAAGAACTTAATTGGATTATTGCATCGCTGCTCGATGATGTAGTTGTAATGTCTAAGTTAGGTAGATGATTAGAGGTCGGGAGACCATGATCATGCAATAAACCCTATGGATCAATAACCAAGATAAGTAATCCAATGAATAAAGTTCAATAGCTTAGTATGACTGTTCGTAGAGCTTTAACCCCAGGCTTTCATCCATTGATTGTCCAAAGTCTTTACTTCCACACACTGTTTACTTTACTTTTACTTTATAAACTTTTAAAACTCTTTTGGTTATGCTTTCATTGATTAATCTCAATAGTTGAACTAGAATTGGATAGTTGTTAAAATAATTCTTTGATGGATCTATATTCAGCTTTATTTTAAGGACACTATATTACTTGCTAAGACCACATACACTTGCATGTGCGCCTGGGCGCAACAGTTGGCATTTCAGACTTTTTATACTATGAGGAGATCCCGGTGAGGATATTGGATCGGCAAGTTAGCCGGTTGCAAGTGAAGGAAGCAGATTTGGTGGAGGTTCTATAGAGGAACCAATAGTCCGAGGAAGCTACTTGGGAGGACAAAGAGGCTGTAAAATCCAAGTATCCATATTTTTTTCCCATTCTAGAAACGCATGATCGAGGTATGTGTTAATCGTCTTGATTTTATATATGTCTTTCATAGATAATAGGTTCATGTCCCTAAGCTTCAAATTTATCAAGTGCTTTTGGTAAATAGTGGGTTTGATTCCCAATGACCACAAAATGAATAATTGATTGATGATGATTATAATAAATATTATATCCTTGTGGTATGCATGTTCTAACTTGTTTGGAGGTTGTTTTGATGTTTTATAATGTCTTAAATTGTGTTTATTCTTGCTTTACCCATCGTTCGCGAATGAATGATCCAAGTAGGGGAGAATTGGAACACCTAGACTTTGAACCTTTGAGAAATCTCTTCATTTGATGTCACTGGGGTGGGTATGACTAGGGGCATGAGTCTTACCACTTGGATACTAGTCGTGTCCTTCTTCCCATCCCCCTTGTACCCTAGGCAATATGGTGAGGGTTACTTACTATCCAAGGTATGAGTGAGCGTCTTACCAATAGTATCTAACTGCATGAGTCATATACAACCCAATTGTATAGAGTGAGGTCTTAACTTGGAGGGGGTTGTTTTTGGTACGGGTGAAGTGTACGAGTGAGGGCATAAGTCATACCCTTTGGATACAACTCAATAGTGGGTAGTCATATCCTACCCAGCATGGATGACCTAGGAGAAGCCTAGGGTACGAGTTAGGTACCACTCATACCCTAGGGTACGATTGACTTAAGTGAGTTGTACCCAACATCGTAGCCAATTTTCAGCTTTTAGTTGAAAACCTTATGGTTATTCCCTCACACAAAACCCTAATTCCCTTCACTATATAAGTGTATATGGCCTCCTAAAAGATATTTTGGGTGGATCAAACATCCAAAACTCTCTCCCAAACATATTTTGGTAGAATTGGAGACTAGGGTTCAAGGGTGTCCATCTAGGAGAAAGAGGAGTCAAGTTTCTTGGGTGAATCTAGTTTTTTATGGCATGTAAATCTATCCCTTGTTAAATAACTCAAAAACTATGTATTTCACACTTGGATTAGTAAGTGTACATGGTAGTTTTGAAATCAAATGAAAGGGTTTTTGGTTGTTAATGATGAATAATGTTTGTTTTGCTTGAGCTTGTGATTATACATGTTATTAGTGATGGCTTGCATGTGTGGGTATTTGTTGTATGTGTTATATCATATGGGTATTGAATAAATCTAATAATGATGAATTCTACCATGAATTTGGTCTTGATAAAGGTATGAACATAATGTGTTTGTGAAAATATCTAAATGAATTATTTAGTCCCATGTTAATGGTGCGTTGAACTAGGGTATTGGTCTAGTGAATTTGAATTAGATAAGATATTGTTTTAGTGCATGCAAGTACTTAGTAAATGATTAGTAACGGCCTTGTTGACCATGTATTGAGTCATGATGAATATGAATGCTTGGTAAATGGTTGGTAAGAATCTTGTTAATCATGTAATGGATTAATTTATGACTTTAGATGGTGTGATGGCCCAATAAGTATGAATGGTTCATATATGGTATTGTAACGATGTTGTTAGCCATGTAATTAGTTAAATTATGATCATGTTTGTTTGATGGATAAGAAAGGGGTTCAATCCCCTAAACATGAACTTGAATTGTGTGTAGAACTAAAGTCTGGTATAAAAATTCTAATGAAATAATTGGTTTGGTAAGGGTCTTGATGCCCACTGAATGAATTGAATGATGATTTGAGTTAAGGCATTGTCCTAATAAAGTGTTCAATTGATAAATGTTCACATAAAGACCTTATGGTCCCATGTGGTTGTATTTTTGATAAATGGTTTAAGTCCTTAAGTGTTGAAATCAATTGTATGGATGTTAAGGCAAGAACTAAAGGGGTAAAGAGCTCAAATGTAGAGTAACAATGGCAATGAAATGGCTTGTGGTTAAAGTCCTTCGCCCAATGAAATGACTAGTGGTTTGAGTCCCTAGTCCAATAAAATGGCTTGTGGTTTGAGTCCCTCGCGCAATAAAATGACTAGTGGTTCAAGTCCCTAGTCTAATGAAATGGCTTGTGGTTTGGGTCCCTCGCCCAGTGAAAAGACTAGTGGTTCGAGTCCTAGTCTAATGAAATATCTTATGGTTCGAGTCCCTCACCCAATGAAATAACTAGTGGTTCGAGTCCCTAGTCCAATGAAATGGCTTATGGTTTGAGTCCCTCCTAATAAGTTGGTTGAATTGGCTAAATTTGTTGAGTTGGTTTGAGGTTTGGATCCCCTTAACTAGTGTAATGAAGAAGTTTAAGGTTCTAAAATTTGTAAGGTGAAAGGTTGAAAGTTCTTTACTCCTTGTCTCATGAAAAAATGACCTAAGATTGATTGCTATGACGCTTTCCATGACTTGGCATGCTATATAAATATATGTAAATGTATCTTCATATATGCTTATACTAATGTAAATGTGATTGCATATGATGGTCTAACTCGGATTGAACAAATGTGCTATTTTCCCCTTATCCTCGAGATACATGCTATCGCTCCAATCGCTAACCATCTCTGGATGCTATGTCCCCATGTAACTGATAATGACCAAAATACACCTCTAATTTAAGGTAAAGCAATCCTTGTCAAATAAGTAACCCAACTAGGTTGGGGTCGAATCTCATAGGGAATATGATGAAAATCTATCTCAAATTTATTACAATTACTAGGCAATGTAAGAAAGTAAAGGGAGGGGGAATAATTAAAATATAAAAAAGGAAAAGAATTTGTTGTTGTTGGTTGTAAACAATAGAAGACGCACACTAGGCTTGTGTTCCGCCTTGCTTCTCAACTCCGTAAATTTCTCGCAATCAACCCAAATATACTATTGTTCTGCATGAAAAGCGAGATAAGTCTTATCAATTATCGGGTAATCTAAAAGATAAATTTCACCCTTTACTTGGTTATCATCTCAGAGTGTTGCCTTGTTGCCCTGTAACGACCCGAGACTACCCCCTAGTCATCACACGGTGCTTGGAACCACAAGTGAACCCAAGATAACCCATAAACTTGCATACTGTTAAGCAACTAAATTATAACATAATAATAAGCTATTCTACTACGCAGAAATATAATCATACTGAAAATCTAAAATAGATAGAATATTGATAAAGCTTTACAATCTGATAAATCTGAAGGATGAAACTGAAATTACATGACTGACTCTGACTGACAACTATGAAGCCTCTACTATATTGACTATATATAGATGGGACATACCTCCAACTACCACTAATAAAAACACATGAAAGTAAATGAACTGTACATGAACTAAAACTGCCTGGCATTCTTGAAGTAAGAGAACTCATCACCTGTTGGCTGGAATTTGCAATGGTCTGATCGTGATGTCCGGGCTCAACTGGTACCTACATTATAAAATAATGTAGCCACACAGACATATATATAGATCAGTACTTCTGGAATGTATTGAGTATGCAGGGGTGAATGTAATAAGTAAAACTGATTTCATACATAATCGTAAAACATGCATGCTAAGTGTAATTGGACTCAGGATGGAATAAATTGAAAATTGAAATATCTTAAAGCATGAGTGACAACATTCTCTGATAAGATGGTGAATCTCTACACTTAGGTTTTGTAAACTTACTTTAGTGATATAAGTATAACTGAAGCTAGAATATGATAAAAAATGGCTACTGTATGAATACTTGGTCTAAACCTATGTGATAGTGACTGACATAAATTGAGGATCTGAATATACAGTTACACTGAGCATGAATGCATAAACACACTAACTTATCTGATTAACTGAATGAATAATAGCTGAATACTGGGCATGTAAGACTGAACTGTACTTAGTCTAAACAACTGGACTGAAACTATAGAGTATTATACATAAGAGGTAAGGACTTACTGAGTAACATGAGGTGACTGAGCATGAATTCATGAAAAATTATATTATTTAATTATGCAAGGCCAAGTATATAACCTGATTCTGAAATATTCTATAAACTGAGGTACTGAAATACTGATAACTGAATAACTGATAGCTGTATGCTATGGTCAAGCAAACTAGAAACTACACTGAGTTATTGATCTAATTACTAGACTGAGATGTTGACTAAGACTATAACTAAGACGATAACTGAGACTATAACTGAGACTATAAATAAGACGGTAACTGAGACTGTAACTAAGACTGTAATGTAACTGAATACTGAGTTCTGATAACCAAGTAACTGATAGTTATGATTACTAATAACTGGGTGACATTTTTGATAGTCCTAATTCTGTAGAACTAAATTGAGTTCGATACTGAGTTTGAAGATGAAACTGTAACTGTGGAAGTGTTCATCTAACCAACATACCCCTTTTTGAACTGATTAGGGTCCAACCTATAAGCCCAGTTGGAAGGATGCCAGTACTATGCCACTGGTAAAGACAAGTTACTGAGTACCCTCATCTGGCAGGTGCTCTGAATAAAAATGGTGGTACCCTCAACTGGCAAGTAAAATACCTCATCAACCCTCAACTGGAAGGTTAATGCCTCAACCTACCCTAGCTATGTAGTTCTGGAATGCAAGGACTGCTTCTAAGGATCACACCCTCTACTGGTAGGTGAGCTCCTATCTTTGGGTTCACTCGATGCTGAATCCTACTCTCAACTGAATAGACACGAAACTGATTTCTAAACTGTACTAGGCTTGACTGAACTATTACTGATCATGTTAATTGACTGCACTGGATTGATTTCACTGAGTTCTATAACTGACTGAGTACAACTGTTCATGACGTTACTGAGACTATTCTGAAGCTACTATAACTCTAGTTAAGAAACTATATTTTTGGGTATTGAATACCCCAGGACTCGATAACGATAACACCAAGACCATACTATGGCTTTGAGGACATGATAAATAGTCATTATTTAAAAAAACGCATCACTTGAGCATTTCATCATATACTTGCAATTCATGGTTTAAACTAAGCATGGGGATAGTTTTAGACATGTAGCAATAACATGTTCAATATTAAAAATTGCCAATTAAGGCTTTAACATGGGACATAGCATGATTACATAACTAAAGTCATGAATTGGGGGATTCATATATAGTTCGCTTGAAATTGGACATGGGCGTTTCATCAAAACATGAAAAGCTCATAGCTTGAAAATAAGAATGTCTTAAACATGAGGGAACAATAGGGTTCCATGGCAAAATTTATAACTTGGGGATTCATCTTGAAATTGACTTAACATGACATGGGAATTTTATCAAACATTTGGTAGGCATGAATTTAAAATCTATCATGGAATTTACTTGAATAAAGCATGGAAAACTCAAATTCATAGCATGAGGAATTCAAAATCTTGTATGGAATCATACATTGGATGAATTGAATTACAAATACCATGAAGACATGAAATTCAATATTTCTTGAACATACAAAATATCATGATAATGAAAAATTCATTCTTTAATTAAAAGAAAAACTTTTTTTGGGCTCCGTGGGTGAAAGAGGACCCATGGATGAACTCCCACATACCTTAAAGCTTTAATATTGAAGGAGAAACACAATCTTGAATTAGGAAACTTGATTTCTTGATTTTATTAAAGAGAAACTAATGAAGTTCTTGGTGTTCTTGAGGAGGCTAGGGTTTTTCTTTGAGAGAAAAGATGAATAATAGAGTGTATAATGCTTTTGCGGGCTGAAATTAAGTGTTATGGGAGGTTTTGGGTGAGGGGAAGAAACCAAAGTTCCCCTAGACCCTTTAAAAACTGAATTAGCATATGAAACAGTTCCGTAATGTGCTGGTCGATGCGCCGCATCGCTATTGCATCGGCTTGCTGCCTTATACAGAAAATGCGATAACTTTTCGCTCGGGTATTGGATTTTAGCGAAATTAATATTATTGGAAAGATAATTCAATTACATACAATTTGGTGGGTCTTGATCTATAAAATTCTATGTATATAAAAATTTACACACGTTTAAAGTATACCTTTGTAGAATCGAATGCCAAACTTTGGACAAATCAAAGGCTATAAGCTCAACTTTATTCTAAGTGATTCTTATGAACATTTTTCACCTCAAAAGCAAATCAAACATGAGGATAAATATCGTGAAACTTATATTCACATAGGAATCATTTAGGTTATATCTTAACACATAGGAACGACGTTCAAAGAATAGCCCAAAAATGCGGGGTATTACATTATCTCCCCCTTGGGAACATTTATCCTCAAATGAGACTGGTTAGACTGAGAGTACTGTACGAAGGTAACTGAGATCATATTTTGAACATGACTGACTTAGAACATGATTGCATCTTAAACATGATACATAAATTGAATATCCTGAACTGAGCTCATTTCTTGAATACATATGAATGACATAAAAATGATTATAAGGCTGAAATAGAAAAATAGAGAGTCAACTGATGAGTAACCATTATTTCAAGATGGACCATATTTTGTGAAGAAAAATAAAAGGTTTAGGACATGAATACTCGGGGTATTACAATACATCTCCCCCTTGGGATACTTTGTCCCCCAAATGGTACTGACTTGGTTGAGATACTACAAAAAGACTGAGATGATGCACGGGAAACTTATGGACTAAATCATGATTGAATATCTATGATCTAAAATTGATGCATATGCATAAACTGATCTGAATTTGAAATTTGCATGAATGTGAATTACCTCATGAATAGGAAAGATGGAAAACCATAGAAACTTATCTGACTGACTGCTAGACTGGATTGCTGGCTATATGGACTGAATTATACCAAAATCTTACACTCAACTATACATTCCACTTGTACACCAATATGACATTCAAGCCTAGCTTCATTATCACAAATGAACTTGTACGCAAACAACCACAAAAAAATCTTTCTCATTTTTCTCTAAACCTCTATCCTTACTACTTTTATACATTATCCCAAAAAACACATATAGAATTTCAACTAATCAGGACATAAAGCGAGGTCATCGAAAGGTAGAACATAAGGACCTAAAACATGAAAGAATAACTTTGACACTTAACCGATGCATGAGGAATAAAGTATCAATGACATAAATTCATCAAAAAGGTCTGAATTAAGGACATACATGGTACAAATTGAATTTTGCTGATCATTATGAGGGTAGCATGAGTATCTGGATCTGAACATACTATAAAACATGAGTACATGAGTCATGAGCTAGCTACATGACCTAAGTTTGGAGTTCATAATTTCATGGAACATAATTTATACTGTTGAGTAAACTGGGACTCCTTATACTAGAAACTAAAAGCGTACATAGCTTTTTTATAAAGTGCATGAATATGAGCTGTGATGAGGGAGCAGATATGTTAGGCATAAGTAGATATCGTGATGACTGAAAAAATTTGCACTAAGATAAGAATAGGTTGGGAATCGTCTTCCCTTACTGCTTTTCTACACACACTAGCACTATTATTAGAATCTGAGAGCCTGACTTGGTTACTTGTTCTATCATCTCCCCTTTAGCTTTAAAACATCATCTTAAGTCTGTGACCACTTTACTAAACTCTAAACTATACTGCAATCACTTTACTCTGGAGTCAGGGGTATAATAATACACATGAATGATAAACTCATCCACACCATTATACTTAATCTCGAATCAACAAAATTAAAATTTTTCCATACATTATTTAAGCCTACAGATTCACTTTTCTTACAACTATCCCCATGAATATATAATATCCTCAATATGGATAAAGCTATCCCAACTCTACTACTACTAAACTTTTGGGTTCATACTTCTAACTCTAAATCACATACTGTAAAAGGGATTCTGAGAAGGAAATTTGAAAGCACATCTGACTTTGGCTTAATGCACCATTTTTATGAATATTAATGAATTATTTCAAACTTTAGGACATAAAGGCACTGATGGGATACTTTCTGAGCCAACATGCAATCCCATAACTGTTTGTGGGGACTGGCTGAGGAAACACTGTCTGTAAGGACTTAAGCTTCACTTTTCTATTGCCTCAAAACTAAGGCAGAGTTCACATGAATAGAGAAAGATGAGTATCTACATAAATTTCTTAAATAATACTTCTACTGCATGATCTAAGAGTTGAAAGAAGGGAAACATTTTCTAAATGACCTATAGCCTTTCAAAGAAAAGTATAGACGTCTCTGTACCATTCTGTAAGACTCTAATAGACATGGATTCATAGACAACCTAGGACATTTGAACTCTGGGCTCTGATACCAAGTTTGTCATGACTTGAGACTACCCCCTAGTCGTCACACGGTGCTTAGAACCACAAGTGATCTTAAGCTAACCCATGAACTGGTATACTGTTAAGCAACTAAATTATGACATAATAAATAGTTGTTCTGCCATGCAAAATATAATTACACTAAAAATCTAAAATAGATACAATACTATAAAGCTTTACAATATGATAAATCTAAGAGATAAAACTGAAATAACATGAAAAACTCTGACTGACATCTATGAAGCCTCTACCATACTGACTATAGATAGCTGGGACATGTCTCCAACTACCACTATTCAATACACATGAATGTAAATGAACTATACATGAACTAAAATCATTTGGAGTTCCCAAAGTAGGAGAACTCATCATCTGCTGCCTGGAATCTGCAACTGTCTGATTATGATGTATGGGCTACAATTGATACCTATATTATGAAAAAATGTAGCCACATAAATGTATATATGGATCAGTACTTATGGAATGTACTGAGTATACAGGGGTGAATGCAATAAGTAAAACTGATTTCATACGTAATCGTAAAACATGCAAGCTAAGTGTAAGTAGACTTACCAAAAGGATGGAATAAACTAAAAACTAAAATATCTTAAAGCATGAGTGACAACATTCTCTAATAAGATGGTGAATCTCTAAACTTAGGTTCTATAAACTTACTTTAATGGTATAAGTATAATTGAAGCTGGAATGTGATAAAATATGGATACTGTATGAATTCTGGGTCTAAAACTATGTGATAGAGACTGACATAAATTGAGGATCTGAATATATAATCACACTAAGCACAAATGAGAAAACATACTAACTTATCTGATTTACTGAATAACTAATAGATGAATACTTGGCATGTAAGACTGAACTGTACTTAGTTTGAATAATTGAACTGAAAATATAGAGTATTATATATATGACGTAAGGACTGACTGAGTAACATGAGGTGACTGAGAATGAATTTATGAAAAATGATATTATTTGAGAATGCAAGGCCAAGCGTATAACCTAATTCTGAAATAGTCTATAAATTAAGGTACTGAAATATAGATAACTGATTAACTGATAACTGTATGCTATGGTTAAGAAAACCTAAAACTAAACTGAGTTACTGATCTGATTAATGGACTGAGACTGTGACTAAGACTATAACTAAGACAGTAACTGAGACTGTAACTAAGACTATAACTAAGATGGTAATTGATACTGTAACTAAGACTATACTAGAACTGAATATTGAGTTTTGATACCTAAGTAACTGATAGCTACAATTACTATAACTGAGTTACTTATAACTGGGTGACTATTTTTGACAGTCCTAATTCTATAGAACTAAACTGAGTTCCATACTGTGTCTGAAGCTAAAACTGTAACTATAGGAGTATTCATCTAACCGATATGCCCCTCTTTGAACTAATTGGGGTCCAACCTATAACACTATTTGGAAGGATATCAGTACTGTGCCACGGATAAAGAGAAGTTACTAAGTTACCCTCATCTGGCAGGTGCTCTGAATGAGAATGGTGGTACCCTCAATTAGCAGGTAAAATACCTCAACAACCCTCAACTGGTAGGTTGATGCCTCAACCTACGCTGGCTATATAGTTCTAGAATGCAAGAACTGCTTCTAAGGATCACACTCTTTACTGATAGGTGAGCCCCTATCCTTGGGTTCACTTGGTGCTGAATCTTACTCCCAACTGAATAGACACTGAACTAATTTCTAAAATTTACTAGGCTTGAATGAACTGTTACTAATCGTGTTAACTGACTGAACTAGACTGAGTTCACTGAGGTCTATAACTGACTGAGTACTACTGTTTGTGACATTACTAAGACTATTCTGAAGCTACTGTAACTCTAGTTAAAAGCTAGATTTTTGGGTATTGAATAACCCCAATACTCAATAACGATAGCACCAAGACCATACTAAGGCTTTGAGGACATGATAAATAGTTATTATATAAAGAAACCCATCACTTGGGCATTTCATCAAATACTTGTAATTCATGATTTAAACTAAGCAAGGGGATAGTTTTAGACATGTAGCAATAGCATGAATTCAATATTAAAAATCGCCAATTAAGGCTTTAACATGGGACATAGCATGATTACATAACTAAAATCATGAATTAGGGAATTCACATGTAATTCGCTTGAAATAGGACATGTGCATTTCATTAAAACATGAAAAGTTCATAGCTTGAACGTAAGAATGTCTTAAACATGAAGGAACAATAGGGTTCCATGGCAAAATTCATACCTTGGGGATTCATCTTGAAATTGACTTAACATGATATAGGAATTTCATCAAACATGTAGAAGGCATGAATTTAAAATCTATCATGGAATTTACTTGAATAAAGCATGGAAAACTCAAATTCATAGCATGAGGAATTCAAAATCTTGTATGGAATCATACATGGGCTGAATTGAATTACAAATACCATGAAGACACAAAATTCAATCTTTCTTGAACATACAAAATATCATAATAATAGAAAATTCATTCTTTAATTAAAAGAAAGGTTTTTTTTTGGGCTTCATGGGTGAAAGAGGACCCATGAATGAAATCCCACATACCTTAAAGCTTTGATCTTGAGGGAGAAACACAATATTGAAAGCATTCTTAAATTAGGAAACTTGAGTTCTTGCTTTTCTTGAAGAAAAATTAATGAAGTTCTTGGTGTTCTTGAGGAGGATAGGGTTTTTATTTGAGAGAAAAGATGAATAATAGTGTATAATGCTTTTGGGGGCTGAAATTAAGTGTTATGGGCAGATTTGGGTGTGGGGAAGTGACCAGAGTGCCCCTAGACCCTTCAAAAATTGAATTAGCATTTGAAACATTTCCATAACGTGCTAGCTGACGTTTCGCGTCGCTATCGCATTGACTTACTTCCTCACACAAAAAATGCCATAACTTTTCGCTCGGATATTGAATTTTGTTGAAATTGGTATCATTGAAAAGCTAATTCAATTATCTATAATTTGGTGGGTCTTGAATTGCAAAATTTTATGTATATAAAAGTTATACACATTTGAATTAGATCCTTGTAGAATTAAATGTCAAACTCTGTACGAATCAAAGGCTCTAAGCTCAACTTTGCTCTAAGTAATTTTTATGAATATTTATCACCTCAAAAGCATATCAAGCATGATGATAAAGGTCATAAAACTTATATTAACATGGTAATAATTTAGGTTATAGCTTATACACATAGGAACGATGGTTCAAAAATTAGCTAGAAAATGTGGGGTATTACATGCCCCTTGCTACGCCTTAGTTACACTCGTCGGGGTAGGATCAAGTAATAAGATGAGATTCTTGATTACTAATCCCAAATCACTGTCTTAACTTCTTTTCCTAATCGCAAGCTCCTTGGTTATCGAATAAATATGAATACAGGCTATCTCAAGTATCGGCCTTTACTCAAGATTAATTATCATGAAGAAGATTAAGATATATGCCACCCTAAAATATATGAATATCACACTTTTTTTACGTAACTAATCCACCAAGGTTCCCACAACCCTATCTAAGAGAATTAGCCGCTCATATTTATGAGATCAATCATGGAATCCCTAGAAAAAATTACAGAATTAATCTCCAAATAATGAAGAATAAATCCCAAAGTCTTAAATTGAATTACAAACCCAGAATAATAATCAATACATTGAATTTTGAAATTGGTGAATGTTTTATTGAATGAATGATGAATGATAAATAAATAAAACAAAGCCTAAAGGGTATTTTTAGATTACAAAAAACAAATCCTAATTAAATTATGAAAACCTTAGAAATTTTCTCCTAGATAAAATAGGAAAACAATATAAATCAAATCCTAAATAAGATAGGACAACATAATTACCAATAAATAATAGGACTTAATAAACATAATAGGAGTGTTATTGGGATATATGGAAACTCCAGGAAACAAATCCCAACAAAAATAGGAAAGGTGATGTTATGTCGGCACTCGGTATGACTCGATCTTCAACTCATACCGATATCATATGAGTTGTACCATTCCTTCTCATATCCATTCCAGTATTAAATCTCCTAAGGCTTCAACTTTCTATTCATCTTATGACTTTTTCTTATGAGTTATACCTAGGTATATGACTCGTGTCCTTCACTCGTATCCACCTTGGATTTTGTCTTTCCAAGCTTTGAAAATTGGTTTGTGTATGACTTCCTTATACAATTCGTAATCAGACTTTTGACTCATATACTTTTGAGACTTCAACTTTGTATTTATGTGCATGTTTGTATCACAAATAGATTTACGCTTATAGGCATATGAAAACATCCCTTAACAATGAAGTTCTTGTGAAGAATCTAACTATCATCATCTTTAACCATGCGTACTTCTTTTTGTAGTTAGTATTTTTGATCTCAAGACCCACCAACAGACAGACAATTAAATTATCTTTCCAACGATACTAATTTTGCCTTAATACGATATGATGGTGAAAAGTTAAGGAAAAAATACTGAAGCACTACTAAAGCTGTATTGAATCTATCCGAGGTACGACTTACAAGGTTTGTCCAGGATACAACTCGTACATACTTCTTATGAGTCATTAAGTGGAAGTCATACCTTGGGCATTAGAGGCTTAAAATAGGTTTTTGACTACTACTCAAGCCACTTTTCATAGTTTTTCTTGAATTTAGCATCCCAACACCTAATTTCCTGCAAAACACATAAAATCTAACAACATATCCTTAAGTACATGCATATTCTCATAGTAAAGAATTGTAAGTGCTATATTTCTATAGCACATCAGTGACATAGGGGCCAATGCTTCTTCTTCCTCTTCTACATAATGACCAGGTGTTTGACCAGTTCGAATATTGACATTGAAGTGGTGAGCTTCCATTCTTCATAGGGCATACATTTCATATTCTTTTACTTTAAGTCATAGACTTGTATAGACTTGGTATTTGGCTATTATTAAGGGCATGTCTCGACATATTATTGACATTGATTTGATAGAGGCTTTATAGATGACTATGTGCTTGGGTATATTGTCTATATTGTTTTCATTAATGAAATGTTAGATATTGTCTAAGTATTGACTCTTAGCTTTATTGTCCACTACTTTGATATTTGATTAGTGTTAATTCGACACTTATGAATTAAATAGATGGTTAGGTTGGGTTAACAAGGTGATCTCCACTTTTTGCTGGGCTTAAGATGCCCACGTGACATGGCCCAGTTTCGGGGCGTGTCACAAATCAAGTTGCTTTATAGAGTTTGGGTGGGGAATCTTCGGGTTTAGTAGTATAGGGCCCATCATATTATTAGGGCTATTTCTATTTTAACAGTGAGAGGTAGGGGTGCTACCAGAGATGCGAGAGGCAGAGGTAGTGGAGCTTGTGAGGGAGGTCATGGGGCCACTCAAGTAGTTAGTGGTCATGGGTAGTGCTATGCTATACCATCTAGACTTAAGGCAGAGGATTTAGATGGTGTGATTAAAGGTATTGTCCCTATTTGTTTCAAACCTGCATATGTGTTATTTGATCTTGGATTGACTTTTTTTTAATGTTTTTATGTCTTTTGCTTTGGTTTTTGATTCTATTAGTGAGACTCTTGCCATGCCTATTTATGTATCTACCCAGTAGGTGATTCTTTAGAGGTGGATTGGGTGCACCAATATTGTGTTGTGACTTTTTGTGGCAGTAAGACTTGGGTAGATTTGTTTATGTTAGATATAGTTGATTTTGATGTTCTTTTAGGTATGGGTTGGTTGGCTCCTTATCATACTGTCTTAGATTATTTTGCTAAGACTGTGACTTTAGCTCTGCTGGGTGTGCCAAGGATAACTTAGAAGGGTGCACTTTATTTGGGACCCAAGAGGTTCATATCTTATATTTAGTTTCATTGATTGGTTGAGAGGGGATGTTTTGCTTAATTGGATAATATTTTCATACTAATGTTATTTCACCTCTATCCTTAGATTGTTTCCAAGTTGTTTATGTATTTATGGATGTGTTTTCTATGAATTTATTTGGTATGACTCTAGATTATGATATTGATTTTGTTACTGATGTTGAGCCAGGCACCAAGCCTATCTATATTCCTCTTTATAGGATGACCCCAACTGAGTTAAAGAACATCAAAGATTAGTTGAAGAAGTTGTTGGATAAGGGATTTATCTGACTAGTGTATCACCTTGGTGTGCGCCAGTCCTATTTGTAAAGAAGAAGAATGGATCTATGCATATATATATTGATTATTAATAGTTGAATAGTATGATGGTTATGAATAAATATCCTCTTTCTCGCATTGATGATTTATTTGATCAAATTTTGGGTGCTACGGTGTTTTTGAAGATTGATTTGAGATTTGATTGTCACCAGTTGAGGATTAGGGCTTTATATATTCTGAAGACAACTTTTAGACTTGATATGGTCATTATAAGTTCTTGGACATGTCCTTTAGGTTGTCTAATGCCCCTGCTGCATTCATGGAGTTGATGAACCAAGTGTTTCGATCGTATCTCAACTCCTTTATTATCCTATTTATAGATAATTTCTTGGTTTATTCTAAGAGTGAGGTTGAGAATGAGGAGCATTTGTGGATTTTGCTTTAGATATTAAGGGATGAGAAGTTGTATGCAAAGTTCTTTAAGTGTGAGTTTTGGTTGGAGTCTCTTTCTTTCTTTCTTGGGTCATATGGTGACTAAGAAAGGTATTATGTTTGATCCAGCCATGGTTGCAGCGGTTTGTGATTTTATTGGCTTGGAAGGTTACTATTATCATTTTGTTTAGAGTTTCTCATCTATTGCATCTCTTTTGACCAAGTTGACTTAGAAGAAGATTTCTTTTTAGTGGTCTAATGCTTGTGAGGCGATCTTTCAAAAGCTTAAGGATTTGTTGACTTCAGCTCTTATTTGGCTTTACACAGGAAAGATGTGGTCTTTATCGTGTTTTGTGATGCTTTAGGTGTTGGATTGAGTATTGTGTTAATATAGGAGGGCAAGGTAATTATTTATGCATCTTGTCAGTTGAAGCCCCATGAGAGGAATTGTCTTACCTTTGATTTAGAGTTGTGTGCATTTGTGTATGCTTTGAAGTTATGTAGACACTACTTGTATGGAGTCTGTTGTGAGATTTTCCTAAATTATTATTACCTTTAGTACTTCTTCACCCAGTGAGATCTTAATATAAGGCAGTTTCATTGGCTTGAGTTTCTTAAGGATTTTGATTTGACCATTCTCTATCATTCAGGCAAGGCTAATATGATTGCAAATGCCTTGAGTCAGAAATTGACTAGCATGGGTTGTTTGTCACATCTTTTGACCTAAGAGAGGTGCTTGGCATTAGAGGTTCAGTCTTTATCTAATGATATGGTTAGGCTTGATATTTTGATACTTGGGCATGTTTCGCATTTATAAAGGCTAGATTTTCTTTGATGGAGCAGATTCGAGCTTGTTAGTTTGATAATGTTGAAGTGTGGTGGATTCAAGATAAGGTGTTGAGTGGGGAGGATAAGGAAGCATCACTTGATTCAGCTAAAGTTTTTCCAATTAGAGGCTGAGTTTATGTGCCGAGAGTGGGTGACTAGCTTAGGTTAATCTTGGATGAGGCCTATTATTCCAGATATTCCATCTATCCAAGTATGACTAAGATGTATCGTGACTTGATAAAACACTACTTATGGGGTGGTACGAGGTGAGATATTGCATATTTTGTGTCTTGTTGCCTATGTTGTAGCAGTGAAGGTTGACCATATGAAACCTAGTGGTTTGCTTTAGAGGTTGCCCATTCCCGAGTGGAAGTGTAAACGGATCAACGGGGACTTTAGACTTATTTGTATTATGCATCTCATGGTTCTAACATTGTTTGGATCATCAGGGATCAATTAACCAAGTTAGATAATTTTATTTTGATCTAGGTCTCAGTTAGTGCTAAGAGGTTAGCCCATATCTACATTTGTGAGATTGTGCATCTGCAGGGTGTGCCGATGTTCATTATTTTAGATTGAGGTTCTGTGTTCACATCTCACTTTTGGAAGACTTTTCAGGATGAATTGGGTACTTGGGTTGATCATAGCATAGCGTTTCACCCTTAGACGATGGTCAGGTAGAGCAGACAATTCAGATTTTGGAGGATATGCTCCGCACCTGTGTGATGGATTTTGGGGCCAGTGGGAGCAACATTTGTCTTTAGCGGAGTTTGCATGTAATAATAGCTACCATTACAGTATTGATATGGCTCTTTTTGAGGAATTATATGATAGGCATTGTCATCTCGAGTTACAGATATGCTTCGTGAGTCTTTGGATAGAGTTCAGATCATTCAGGATAGACTCAGAGCGGCTCAAAGAAGGTAGAAGAGCTATGCAGATCGTAGGCTTCTGTAACACCCTGGATTTTGGTCCCTGACAATTCTTGATTTTTTCATACTTACTGCCCAACCTATGACTCACCTAATGAGTCGTAAGGTGTCTTTACGAGACATAAAATACAAATTGTCATTGGACCAATGAGTGGTGCCTACACTACTATCTTGATTATGAGTAAAGTTTATGAGTGATAAAGACTCATTATGAATTATGGTGTCCAAATCGTACAGTGACCGGTGTATACCCCAAATGTGTTTGTCTTGGTTATGACTAGGACCCAACGCGTTTTAGGGCCCCTTGAAAAGTCGTATGATGTGAGTACTAAGATCACCAAAGAGGGTTCCCTCAGCTATTATCCAAACTATGACTCGTGGTGATGAGTCGTATAATGACCCATAGTCACTAGCAACAAATTTTTAGCTTTTAATGAAGGGCACTTTGGACATTTCCCTCTTTCCCCACTTAGATCCCACATACATAAAACACCAAAAAGGGTTTAATTTAAATACTTTAGCATATAACCACTCTATTTATTCTCTCAAATTCCCCATTCAAAGAAAAGGCTAGGGTTTCTTAAAGTTCATCATCTAAGGGCATAAGAGTTAATTTCTCTCTATAGTTGTGATACTTTCAGGCATGTTATCCTTCCTTAAATCTTATTTTATGCAAAACATATGTTTTAAATGGTTTATTTGTATGGATTTGAATATAGGTTTTGATATGGGTTGAGGGTTTTGGAATGGTTGATCCTTAAAATGTTTTCCTATGGTTTTCATGAGTTTTTCATGCTTTGAATTTAATTTTTTTGAAATAATGGGGTGCATGGATATAGGAATTGGAGTGGGGTTGAGGCATTCCCCCAAATTGATATTTTGGATTGGAAATTGGTTTTGAATAATTCTGTTCCCTCAACCCACTTGTGTAAATGGTTTTGAATTGAGGAATTGTCACTTGGTTTGACTTACTCACATATACCACTGCATTGCATAAATAGTTAAATAATGAACGTGGATTTTGAAAGCCCTGTTGGCTATATTTTAATTTAATGAACAAAGGTGGTCGAGGCATTTTCCCAAGCTAATGAAATTGTAATGACATAATTATGAGCTTACAAATGAATGGTATGATGACTTCTGTGGTGTGCCTTAATGTATAATTACTTAGTTAATAAGGGGGTTATGTGAAACTTGTTTTAATTGGGCTTAATGGGGGTTATGTAGCTAAACCATGAAGGTGTGGGTCTCAAATGACTTGTACTAGAAACTCATGTTTGCTGATGTAAGTGTTGGTCTTGATAACTGTGTGCATGATTCACATTATTTATATATTTTTATCTAGGATTTATGTGGGTCAGGGCATTTCCTGGTCTTCGTTGATACTTTTGTTTTGTGCATCTAACATGCATTGGGGCGCTTTCAGTAGACAAAATTAAGCCTATATAGCCCGTGGATGCTTTTTTATTTTAGTTGAGCTACATAGTCTAGGATAATGTTTTACTATCATGCTAAACCTCTTTCCCTATCCTAATATGTTATTTATATATACATCTGATAATGTATGTATGATTTTGAATTTGTGTTCTGACTTGTCATCATCTTATCCTCTCCTTGAGTTACATGCTAGTGCTTACCCCACTAACAGTCCTCTAATGTTGTATTCCCATGCAATCCAGGGTCCAACAACACTTCTACTTTTCCTTCACAGTGATATGTGATTCCATAGTTTTTCATGTGTCAGCTTAAATGGTGAGCCTCCATCTTATACCTTTCTATCTTGTTATATATTTAGAATTCATTTGCAGCTAGGTGTTTTATTTGACTAGGCAATGGTGGTAATGTCCGGTCCTCGATGGACTTGAGATACATGTCACGACCAGCCCTTGGTTCAAGTCATGACAAAGTTGGTATTAGAGCCTAGGTTTGGCGACATTGGGTATCTATAAAGCCGTGTCTAATAGAGTTTCTTTTATGGGTGTGTAGCATGCCACACTTTTAAGGGAGAGGCTACAAGGAATTTAGGAATATTTCCCTTTTTTGTGTTTTACTTTTGGGCTGTAGAGTTTGGGGTGTTGATATCTCCTTTAATTATGTTTGTTTTCATTTTAGATCATGCCTACCTAAAGATCTGATGCTCATTGAAACTCCTTTGTTCCACCTGAGGACAACATGGATGGAACTCGTCCTACTTATGGAGTTCAGACCCAGTTTCCCTAATAGTCCTCCCTGGGCTCCTCGAGCTGAGAGTGATGATGCCCCACCACCTCAAGGAGACATATCTAATGTCGAGCTTTGTTGTTCTATTCATCTATTGACCCAATTGGTGACATTTTAATCATATCAGTCAAGTCTTGTTGGTACTATTATGAGTTCTTCTGATGTTACTCGACTTGGGTAGTTTATGAGGCTCAGTGTCCGACCTTCACTAGCTCTAAGGAGAAAGGGGATCCTCAGGGTTTTGTGGGTGAGATGGAGAAAATATTTAGGGTGATGCATGCTTCTAACTTTAAAGGTGTGGAATTTCCTGTATATCAACTGAAAGATGTAGAATATCAGTGGTATGAGGAATGGAATTAGTCTAGAGATAATGATGTAGAGTTGGCTTCATGGGATGAGTTTTTTGGTGCCTTCCTAAATTATTTCTTTCCTCAGGAGTTGAGGGAGGCTAAAACTGAGGAGTTTGTGAGTCTGAAACTGGGTAAGATGATTGTGAAAAAGTATGCCCTAAAATTTCATTAGTTATCCCATTATTATGTTGAGCTAGTGTCTAGCATGAGGGCTAAGATGAGAAAGTTTGCTTAGGTTTTGTCTCAGGACTTGGTGTTGGATTGCAAGGCCACATTGCTAAATATTAACATAGATATCGCTAGGCTTATGGAGTATATGCAGTAGGTTGAAGATGAAAAGAAGAAATAAGCTAAAATAGAAATTGGCAAGGTAAGAGGTCTAGTATTCTGAGCAAAGTGGAGACTAGCAGAATAGTGGTGGAGATGATAGCCAATGTTTTAAGAAGAAGTGGGGAAATTTTAGATCTTATTCTATGACTAGTGCTTCATATCCTAAGCCATCTGGGGATTGCCTCTTCCAGAGCAACAGTTGGTTTAAGGAACAAGGTGACCAATCTCAGGCCAGCAGGGCTCTATCGGCTCTATCATATCCTTCTTACAGATTTTGTGGACAGTTGCACATAGTTTTTTTGATGATGGAAGAAATAAGTGTTTTAAATGTGGCCAACTCATCTATATTCAGAGGAACTATCTTCAGGTGATGTTGCTACTAGAGGTAATAAGGTCCTAGTTGTTGCTTCTTCAGATCAAGCACCAAAGGGTTCTACTTTTTGTACTGGCACTGGCTGAACACATCTATATGCTCTTTCCAACATCAAGATTCTAAGGCATCTCCTGATGTTGTTACTGATACGCTAAAACTTCTCTCTTATAGATGTATATTGTTTGCTTGATCCTGAGTCTACCCTTTTTTATGTGCCTATTTATATGGCTATTCATTTTGGTTTTGGTCCTGATTATATTCCTGACCCCTTTTCTGTGTCTACACTGGTGGGTGACTTTATTATGGCTAAGAGAGTCTATAGGGGTTGTGTGGTATCTATCTATGGTAGGGATACCTTAATATATTTGATTGAATTGGACATGCTAGATTTTGATGTTATTCTGGTGATGGATTGGCTTTATTCATGCTATGTCTCTCTAGATTGTTGGACCCATAAGTTCATTTTCAAATTTTGTAATGAATCCATTATAGAATGGGAAAGGATTTCCCTAGTGCCTAAGGAAAGGTTTATTTTTTTAATCTTAGAGCCCTAAAGCTAATTTCTAAGAGATGCATTTATAATTTAGTCTGGGTTAAAGATTTAAATTCAGACAGTCCTTCATTGTAATCTATTCCCGTGGTTAATGAGTTTCCTAAGGTCTTTCCTAATGATTTCCTGGTATTTCTCCCGATAGGGAAATTGATTTTGGGATTGCCTTATACCAAATACCCATCCTATCTCTATTCCTCCTTACAGAATGGCTCCAACTGACTTGAAAGAACTTAAGGAGCAGTTGGACGATCTTCTTGATAAGGGTTTTATTTGCCTAGTATTTCTTTGTTGTGTGCTCCTGTGCTCTTCGAGCATAAGAAAGATGGTTCCCTTCAGATATGTATCGACTATCACTAGCTGAATAGGGTGACGGTGAAGAATAAGTATCCTCTCCCTTGAATTGATGACCTATTTGAACAGCTTCAAGGTGTTAAGTACTTCTGTAAGATTGATCTTCAATTAGGTTATCATCAACTAAAGATTAGGGAGGTGGCTATCCCTAAGACTACTTTCTCTCCCTAGTATGGTCGTTATGAGTTTCTAGTCATATCCTTTGGGTTAACTAATGCCCTGACGACATTTATGAATCTTATGAATCGGGTATTCTGTTAGTTTCTTAACTTATTCGTTATTGAATTCATTGATGACATCCTGGTATATTCTAAGAGCGAGGCAGATTATGCCGATCACCTTTATATAGTGTTATAGATACTTAAGGCTCAGCGGTTGTATGCTAAGTTTTTGAAGTGTGAGTTCTGGTTGAATGCTATTACTTTTGTTGGGTCATGTTATTTCTAGTAAGGGGATCATGGTGGATCCACAGAAAGTTATGATGGTTAAGAAGTGGCCTAGACCCACGACTCCAATCGATATTTAGAGCTTTTTGGGTTTGGCCAGATATTATAGGATGTTTGTGGAGAGTTTCTCTTTAATTGCTGCTCCATTGACTAGATTAATTCAGAAAAATGTTAAGTTTTTGTGGTCGTATGCTTATGAGGGTAGCTTTGAGAAGTTGGAGGTTAAGTTGACTTCTGATCCTATTTTGACCCTGCCCGAGGGTACTGATTATTTCATTATTTATTGTGATGTGTATCATATGGGACTAGGTTGTCTGTTGATGCAGCAGGCAAGGTTGTGGCATATGCTTCTAGGCAGTTGAAGGTACATGAGAAGACTTATCTGACTCATAATTTGAAGTTGTTGGCTATGGTTTTTTCTTTAAAGATTTGATGCTATTGCTTGTATGGATTTCATACATCTTCTCAAACCATAAGAGATTGCAGTATGTGTTCACCCAAAAAAAGTTGAATCTCTGAAAAAGTTGATGGCTTGAGCTGCTCAAGGACTATGATATGAGTCTTCATTATTGCCCAGGCAAAGCTAATTTCATTGTTGATGCTCTTAGTAAGTTTTCCATGGGGATCTTTTCTAATGTTGATTAGGAAAAGCGTGGATTGGTGAAAGATATCCACCGGCTAGCTAATCTTGGTGTTTATCTCTTAGACTCTGAGAATGGTGGTATGATTATTCAAGAGGTGGTGAAGTCATCTCTTGGTGTTGAGGTAAAGGATAAATAGGTTTTGGATCCTATTTTTATGCAGATCAAGGATAATGTTGGTTAATAGAAGGTCCCGGATTTTGAGATTGGTGGTGATGGTATCTTGAGGAACCAAGGTAGACTGTGTGTTCCCAATGCTGATGGGTTGTGAGAAAGGATCTTGATTGAGGCTTATGATTTAAGGTACACTGTTCATCCTGGTTTGACAAAGATGTACCATGACTTGAAGGAGATCTATTGGTGGTGTAACACAAAGAGGGTTGTGGAAAATTTTGTGGCCAAGTGTATAGTTTGTCAGCAAGTGATGGTAGAGCACTTGAGGCCCGGTGGTTTTCCTCAAGGGATTGAGGTTCCTATATAGAAATAGGAAGTGTTTAATATGAATTATGTTACTGCCTTTTGCGGTCTCGCCATTAGTCTGATTCTAGTTGGGTCACCATGAATAGGATGGACAAGTAGGCTCATTTCCTATCAGTGAAGACTAATTATTCTGTAGAGGATTATGCTAAGCATTTCATTTAGGAGATCCTCAAGATGCAAGGCGCTCCAATCTTAGTATATTTGATTGTAGTACATAATTCTCATCTCATTTTTGGTGCTCATTTTAGAGAGGTTTAGGGACTAAGGTGAACCTTAGCACTAGTTTTCACCTTCAGATCGATGTACAAGTGGAGAGGACTATTTAGAACTTGGAAGATATGCTTAGGACTTGTGTGATTGACTTTGGTAGTAGTTGATTAATCATTTCCTTTTCACTGAGTTTACTAATAATAGTAGCTATCACTCGAGTATTTAGATGGCTTCGTTAGAGGCCTTGTATGGTAGGAGGTGTAGGTCTCCTTTTTGGGTGGTTTAAAGTTGGTGAGACTAGGTTGTTCGGCCCAAACTTTGTTCACTAAGCCACGGAAAAGGTAAAGGTGATTTGGGATAGACTTAAGACCACCCAAAGTCACCAAAAGTCCTATATGGATGTGAGGCATAGGGAGTTAGAGTTTGATGTTGGTGATTGGGTATTATTGAAGGTATATTCCATAAAGGAAGTAATGAGGTTTAGAAAGAAGGGAAAGCTCGGTCTCCATTATGTTGGCCCGTACTTGATTTTGAGTAGAGTGGGCAATATGATGTATGAGTTGGAGTTCCGATCTTTCATGTTTTGATATTGAAGAAGTGCATGGGAGATCCTACCTTGGTTGTTCCTTTGGAGAGTGTCTGTCTTTTGGATTCCTTACCTTATGAGGAAGTCCCAGCAGAGATTTTGGATAGGCAAGTATGTCATTTGAGAACTATAGACATGGCGTCATAAAGGTCCTATGGAGGAATCATAAGGTTGAAGAAGCAACCTAGGAAGCGGAAGAGAAGATAAAGTCCAAATATCCATTCTTTCTTTTGCTTCGGATAATCATGTTTGAGTTATGTGCAATCCTTAATATCTTTGTTTTCTATCTTTGTGAAAGGAAAGCTTGGTTGTGCTTTATGTTAAATCATGTTAATAGATGTCTTATCTCATCATTTGGGGATGAATAATCCTATGGAGGAGAATGTAGCACCGTGAATTTTGGTCCCTAAAAATTCTTTAGTTTTCACACTTACTGCCCAACCTATGACTCACCTCATGAGTCATAAGGTGTAACACCCCAGAATTTTGGTCCTTGAAACTTTCTAAAATTTTATCCTCACTGCCCAGACTAAGATTCCCCTTACAAGTTGTAGGGAGTCTTGATGGGTCTTATGGACACAATCATAGCCTGCCCAGTATGTTGTCTTAGAGTTTCTGTCCTAACTATAATTTAGACCCTACGAGTCATAGGGTTTTGTATGAGTTATATGGTGCCTTCCGTAGCCTAACTAGTGTCATGCCCAATTAGTTCTTCTTTGACAACCACTGGACTATGGAAGTCATTATGACTGAGTACGAGTTGCAAGGTACAACTATTAGTGATCATGGACACTATCCAGACTACGAGTAGGACCTTACGAGTCATAAGGTGACCCTGCAAGGTCACCTATAGTGACTGGGCGGTCAATTTTTAGTCTTTTTATTAAGGGTATTCTGGTCAATTCCTATTTTTATTTGCTTGAAACCAATGACCACAAAACACTTTAAGGCATAGACCTACGACTCCAATCGATATTCATAGCTTCTCTGGTTTATCTAGTTACTATATAAGGTTTATGGAAAGTTTCTCTTCTATTGCTTCTCTATTGACTTAGCTGACTCAAAAGAAGGTGAAGTTCATATAGTCCGATGCTTGTGAAGGTAGTTTTGAGCAGTTGAAAGATAAGTTAACTTCAACATCAATTTTGACCCTACCCATGGGTATTGCTGGTTTTGTTGTTCATTATGATACGTCTCAGATGGGACTGGTTTGTTTTTTAATAAAACATGGTAAGGTGGTTACTTATGCTTCTAGGCAGTTGAAGGTGCATGAGAAGAATTATCCAACTCATGACTTAAAGTTGTTGGATATGGGTTTTGATTTGTAAATTTGGTGTCATTATTTATATAGGGTTCATGTTGACATCTTCTTAGACCATAAGAGTTTACAATATCTGTTCACCCTGAAGGAGTTGAATCTCAGCCAAAGGAGATGGCTTGAGTTGCTCAAGGACTATGATATAAGTCTTCACTACCATCCAGGTAAAGCTAACGTGGTTGCTGATGCTTTTAGAATATTATTTATGGAAAGATTATCTCATATGGATGAGGAGAAACAAGAGTTGGTGAAGAATATTCACCATTTAACTAATCTGGGAGTTCGTCTCTTAGACTCTGAGGATGGTGATGTGATGGTTCAAGAGGTGGTGAAGTCATCTATGTGTTTCGAGCTAAAAGAGAAACAAGTTTTGGATCCTATCTTAATAAAGATAAAGGATGATGTGGGTCACCAAAAGGTGATGTCCTTTGAGACTGGTGGTGATGGCATCTTGAGGTACCAAGGAAGGTTATGCTCTCGATGTTAATGGGCTGTGCGAGAGGATCATTATCGAGGCTCATAATTCGAGGTGTATTATTCATGTTGGTTCGATGTAGATGTACCATAATTTGAGAGAAATTTATTGATGGAATAACTTAAAAAGGGATGTGGCCAATTTTGTGGCTAAGTGCATGGTTTGTCAAAAAGTGAATGTAGAACACTTGATATCTGATGGGTTGTCTCAAGAAATTGAGTTGCCTGTGTAGACATGGGAAGTAATTAATATAGATTTTGTTACTGGTCTTTCGTAGTCACGCCATCAGTTTGATTCCCTTTGGGTCATCATGATTAGGATGATTAAGTCTGCTCACTTCTTTCCAGTGAAGACTAACTATTTGGCAGAAAATTATGCTAAGCTCTTCATTAAGGAGATTGTGAAGTTGCATGGTTCTCCAGTTTCCATCATATGTGATCGAGGTACTTAGTTCTTATCTCACTTTTGGAGTTCCTTTAATAGAGGTTTGGGGACTAAGGTGAACCTTAGCGCCTTTGTCTACCCACAGATGGATGGACAAGTGAAAAGGACAATACAAACTTTGAAGGATATGCTAAGGTCGTGTGCAATAGATTTTTCTGGCAGTTGGGTTGACCATTTACCTCTCATCGAGTTTACTTATAATAATAGTTATCACTCGAGTATTAGGATTGCTTCATTTGAGGGTTTGTATGGTAGTTGATGTAGGTCCCTTATTGGGTGGTTTAAGGTTGGAGTGAATAGATTGTATGATCCAGAATTGGTTCACAAAGCTTTGGGGAAGGTAAAGATGATTCGGGATAGGCTTAAGACTGCCCAAAGTAGCCAAAAGTCCTATACAGACATAAGGAGAAGGGACTTAGAGTTTGACGTGAATGATTCGGTATTCTTGAAGATGTCTTCCATGAAGGGAGTGATGTAGTTGTGAAAGAAGGGAAAGCTTAGTCCTTGTTATATTGGTCCATATCATATTTTAAGGTAAGTGGGAAATGTGGCTTATGAATTGGAATTGCCTTTGAGTTTGGGTTCTATTCATGTGGTCTTCTATGTATCGATATTGAGGAAATGTGTGGGTGATCCTTCCTTGGTTATTCCTTTGTATGGTGTGGGCATCGTAGATTCTTTATCCTATGAGGAAATCTAGGTTGAGATCTTGGATCAGAAAGTTCACCGGTTGCGTACGAAGGATGTGGCTTTGGTAAAGGTTTAATGGAGGAACCGAAAGCATGAAGAAGCTAATTGGGAAGATGAAAAGGATATGAATTCTAGATACTCATTACTGTTTCCTACTTTGTAAAATCGTGTAAGAGGTACGTGTATTCCTTAGCATCTTTGTTTTCTAAATTTGCTAAAGAAAATTGTGAATTCCTTTGTATCTTTGTTATCTATCTTTGTTAAAGGTAAGAGTATGTGTGTTTCTATGTTAAATCATGCTAAGGGATACCTTGTCTCATCATTCGAGGACAAATGGATCCTAAGGGGGGGAGGATGTAACACCCAAGATTTTTGGTCCTTGAGACTTTTTGAAATTTTATCCTCACTGCCCAGACTACTACTCCCCTTACGAGTCGTGGGGAGTATTGAAGGGTCTTATGGACCCAATCGTAGCCTGGTCAGTATGTTGGCCTAGAGTTTCTGTCCTGACTATGGCTTAGAGCCTATGAGTCATAGGGTCACGTATGAGTCGTACGGTGCCTTACATAGCCTAACCAGTGTGAAACCCAATTGATTCTGCTTTGATGATGACTTGATTATGCAAGTCGTTATGATCGAGTATGAGTCATATGGTATGACTCATAGCCCAGCTAGTGTTGGTGATCATGGAAACTTTGTAGACTATGAGTGGGACCTTAAGAGTCATAAGGTGACCTTACGAGCCATAAGGTCGCCCATAGTGACTGGGCAGTCAATATTTAGTCTCTTCATTAAGGGCATTTTGGTCAATTTCCTTTTTCCATGCTTGAACCCCACGACCATAAAACACTTTAAGGGGTTGTTTCTTATTCATAACACAATAAAAAACACTCTTAAACTCTCTAAATTCTCTCAAGAAAAATACTTAGGGTTTCTAAGAAGTTTATTAATTAGAGATGTAAAGGGAAACTTCCCTCCATAACTCTTGATATTTTAGGAATATTACTCTTACCAAATAATTACTTTATAAAAAACATGTATTTAAATTGTTTAATTGTATGGTTTTGAATGTGGGTTTTGATGTGGTTGAGGGTTTTCATATGGTTGATTCCTAAATTGTTTTTTCCATGATTTATTATGCATTGCCTATACTTTATTGGTGAATTTGAACTTATGGGGTGCATGGGAATGGTGAATAAACAAAAGGGTCATGGTTCCCCAAAAATGGGTATTTGTAAATTAGAATTTGTTTTGAATAATTGTGTCCCCTTAACTCACTTGTTTAAAGCTTTGGATTGTGAAATTGCCAATTGGTTTGACTTACTCCTCTATGATATTGCATTTTATTAATGATTAAACAATGAACATGGATTTTGAAAGCCTTATTGGCTATAATTTGATTTAATGAATAAAGTGGTCGAGGTATTCCTCAAAGTTAATATGATTGTTATGGCATGGAGATAAGTTTGCAAGTGTAAGGGTATGACGATACCTATGGTGTGCCTCAACGATTGCTTCATTGGTTAATAAATGGGTTATGTGAAACTTGCTTTAAATTAGACTTAATAGGGGTTATATAGTGAAGCCGTGAATGTGTCGGTCTTAGATGACTTGTACTAGAAACTCATGTTTGCTGACATAAGTTTTAGTCTTGATGGCCTATGTCCATTGTTCACACTCTTAATATATTTGTATCTTTGATTGATGTTGGGTCGATGTATATCCTAGTCTTCCTTGATACCTCTAATTCATGCGAATAACATGCACTGGGGTCTTTTCAGCAGGGGGAGCTGAACCCATATAGCCTGTGGGTGCCTGTTTATAATAGTTGAGCTACATATTCTAGGATAAAGTTGTAATTCATGCTAAGCCTCATTCTCTTTACTGGTATGACATTTTTATATGTATATATAAATATGTGCATTGGTTTAAGTGGTTTTGACAATGTGGTTCATGGCATTATTTTGTCCCCTACCCCGGAGTTACATACTACTGTTTAACCCACTAACCGTCTTCGGATGCTGTATCCCCACATGTATATACATGCACTGGAGATACTTCTACTTTTTCTGTGCAGTGTTAGGTGGATCAAATCGGTTTATTGGTCATTGGTGGTGAAGTGGTGACCTTCTATTCTCTGAAATACTTGGTCATTTCATCAGTTTTCTTTCATAGACTAGAATTCAAGAGTTCATATTAACATTATCATTGTGATTGTTAGAGTCGAGGGCAGTCCCGATACTTTATTGATTTTGGTTTTGTTAGATAGCTTTATGGATAGTACTATGGACTTGGGTGATGTTGGTAGGTTTTTCTAGTCGGTTACCAGTTATCGGTTATAAATATGTCTTAAATTCTTTGAATTATCTTATGCTATCCAGTTATATGTTTGAAATTCATCTGCTGTTGGGGGTATTATTCTCTGTTTGACTAGGTGTAGGGAAGGTTTCTGGTCCTTTTTGGACTTGATATACCTGTCATGGTTATACCCTAGTTTGGGGTGTGACATAAGGTTCCTTACGAGCCATAAAAGACAAATAGTCATCTGACTAGTGAGTGGTGCCTATGCTACTGTCATGATTACGACTAAAGTTCTCAAGTCATAAAGACTAATTATGAGTCGTGGTATCGAAATGATTGGGTGACCAATGTATACGCCAAATATTTCTATCCTGGTTATGACTAAGACATTACGAGTCGTAGGGCCTCTTGACGATTCATATGGAGTGAAGCATAAGGTCACCAAAGAGGGGTCCCTCAGATACTTTCCAGACTACCACTCATTGTGATGAGTCGTAGTGTGTCCTTACGAGATGTATAGTGACCCATTGTCACTAGGGATAATCTTTTATTTATTAATAAAGGGTACTTTAGACTTTTTCCTCCTTCCTCACTTAGAAACCACTACATAAAACACCAAAGAGTGGTTATTTTCAACACTTTAACATATCAACTGCTCTATATATTCTCTCAAATTCCCCAATCAAAGGTAAGGCTAACGTTTCTCAAAGGTTGTCATCTAAGGGCTCAAGAGTTGATTTCTCTCCATAGTTATAATACTTTCAAGTAGGTTACTTTTTCCTAAATCTTATTTTATGAAAAACATATGTTTTAAATGTTTTATTTGTAAGCATTTGAATGTGGGTTTTGATATGGGTTGAGGGTTTTGAAATGGTTGATCCTTAAAATGCTTTCCCATGGTTTTCATGAGTTGTTCATGCTTTGAATTGATTTTTTTTGACCTAATGGGGTGCATGGGTGTGGGAATTGGAGTGGGGGTCGAGGCATTCCCTGAAATTGATATTTTGGACTTGGAAATTGGTTTTGAATAATTATGTTCCCTCAACCCACTTGTGTAAATGGCATTGAATTGGGGAATTATCATATAGTTTGACTTACTCAGCTATACCATTGCATTGCATAAATGGTTAAATAATGAATGTAAATATTAAAAGCCTTGATGGATATTCTTTGATTAATGAACAAAGGGGTCCGAGGAATTTCCCTAGGCTAATGGAATTGTAATGGCATAATTATGAGCTTGCAAGAAAATGGTATGATGATATCTGTGGTGTGCCTTAATGTATAATTCCTAGGTTAATGAATGTGTTATGTGAAACTTGTTTTAATTAGTCTTAATGGGGGTTATGTAGCTAAGTTGTGAAGGAGTGGGTGTCGAATGACTTAAACTGGAAGCTCATGTTTGCCGATGTGAGGGTTGGTCTTGATGAATGTGTTCATGGTTCACACTATTGATATATTTGTATCTAGAATTGACGTGGGGTAGGGGCATTCCCTGGTCTTCCTTGATATCTTATGCTCGTGCTGCTAACACACACTACGACCCTTTTAGCAGGGGGAGCTAAACCTACAGCCCGTGGGTACCTATTTATGACGGTTTAGCTATATTGTCCAGGATAATGTTTTACTATCATGCATAACCTCGTTCCCTATCTGAACATGTTATTTATATATGTATATGATGATGTGTTCATGATTTTGAATTTGTGTTCTGACTTGACATTATCTTATCCTCTCCCTAAGTTACATGCTAGTGCTTACCCTACTAACCATCTTCAGATGTTGTATCTCCATACGAAGTAGGGTTTGAAGACACTTCTACTTTTCTTGCACATTTATAGGTGATTCTAGAGTTGTTCGTGTGTCGGCTTGATATGGTGAGCCTTCTTCTTTCAAAAACCCTATTACTTCTTTGTTTAGTATATCATATACTATTTCCTTTTAGAATCTATTTTGGCTAATGTTGGGGGTATATCCCGACATAGGTTAATTATTGGTATTTTTAGAGGCTTTGTTGATTACTGTGGTTGGGCTGGTTATTGATATTCTCATATTTTTTTGACCTTATACCTTTCTATCTTGTTATATATTCAAGATTCATCCATAGCTTGTGTGTTGTGTTCTGTTTGACTAGGCAATGGGGGGTGGTCTTCGGTCATCGGTGGACTTAAGATACCCTTCACGGCCAGACCTTGGTTCGTGAAAGCTTCATTCCATGAGATTTGGTGTTGGTGATTATGTTTTTCTTTGAGTTTCACCCATAAAGGTTGTGATGAGGTTTGGGAGAGGGGTAAGCTTAGCCCCAAGTATATTGTTCCATTTGAGACTCTTTGAACCCTTGGTGATGTGGCCTATGAGTTGGCTTTACCCCTAGACTTGTTGGATGTTCATACAGTTTTTCATATTTTTATGCTTCACTATTACATTCCTGATGAGTCTCATGTCATCAGTTGGGAGTTGGTTTAGTTAGATGCACGGTTGTCTTACATTGAGGAATCGGTTTGCATTTTGCTAGGGATGTTAGACGATTGAGCTTTAAAGTTATCCCTGTAGTTAAGGTACAGTGGCGGCAGATGAGGCTACATGGAAGGTCAAGTCTGATATATGTTTTTCTTATCCCCAACTCTTCATTAATTTAGGTATTTCTTTGCCTTAGTTCGAGGACAAACTAGATTTTTAGTGGTGGATGATGTAACAACCTAAAAATTTGATAAAATATGTGTTTTTACCTGATTTGACTATTTTATTCTTCCCTGTAGTTGCATTGTGGTATTATTGGGGTGTTGGGGTGATTGGCATGATTCCCGTGCTTTTTGGTGCTTTTTGTTTAGTATTGTAGTTTTTGTAGGCTCTGAGAGCCTTATTTTGGACTTCTGTGGTTATGTTTTGATCTGTACGACCGATGGCTGAACGGATTGCGCCAATAGATCCAAAACATCAATTTTAGAGTGGTAACATATTTGGTGTGGTTTCATGGCTTTTAAATCTTATTTCGACCTTCGGTTTGTAAAATTGTGATTTCGGATTTCGAGGGTCAACTTTGTGAAAATGATGTTTTTTCAAAATTCTGATTTGCCATTGAGTCTGAGGCATCAAATTTAGTGTAGTTACATAGTTCATTTGCGTATATCGAATTCCGAACGAATCTTAGATACCTATTCAAAATTTTTGTTGGGACATAAAAATCTGATGCACCAGGTTGTTGGTGCAACCTGGAAAATAAAGGGTATATCTCATTGGAGGAGCCCGATTTATGCTTTAAATATTTGGTAACCTGGTGCAAGTATAAATAGCCCTTTTTTGCCCAATTTTTCTCATTTTTTCATCACTCCTCTTGAGAGTTAAACCCTAAAATAGTGTGAGAGCTTAAAGTGAAGCTTTTGGGTGCTTGAGAATCTAGATTAATGTGTATTTCTTTATTTTTTTATGAATTTAAGGTGAGATTTTATCCGTTTCTTACTTTAATTCTTGATTTAATTTCTCAAAACCCCCCAAAACTTATTACTTGATTTATCCCCAAATTTCATTCTTTTCACTTGAATAATGTTCCTAATCATATAATTACTAGATTTTCATTAATTTAACCTTCAAAACAACTTCGATTCTAGATTTTAACACAGATTTTAAAGGTTTTACCTAGTAAAGCATAAAAATGATTTTTCTTCATTTGGAGCTTCATTTTGACTCCATTTGACTTGTATTTTCATTAGTAGGTTCCTAAAAGTATGGGGAACATATTTTTGAAGTAAAGTTACGATTCTATCCTTTTTTTTTTGAAAACCTATTTCGAGAGTCCATTTTGACCCAAACCAAAAGTGGTCAATAGGGGTGTCTTTAGCTTTATTTTGACACATAGATTCTATATTTCTTAGTTTTAATTGATATTGTAACGTTCATGAGAAGTAGGCTTTGTGGTTGAAGTATTGCAGATCGATTCCGGCATTCAAGGTAGGTTAAACTTAACACTTCAGATTGGTCTAGGTAGTTAATTTGTATACCAAAATGCATGTTAAGTGTGGGAACTAATCATGAAATATGATATCTATATGTTGTGCTCGTATGGGAAACTAAATGTGATGTAATTGTTGAATCTGAGATATCATGTGATATGTGTGTCTGTGCGGGGGTTTATGTGATGTTGACAGCCTGGAATACATGTAAATAATTGTATTGTGTTGTTAGAAATGGATAGCATATTGTGATATATTCATACTTTGTGGGCATATAAATCATGTGGAAAATTTATGGATAGTGGAAATAGGGAGTGGATATTGGCTCACATGGTTGTGGAATTGTAACATTGTGATTGGTTGTAGAAATACATCATATGGATTAGTTGTGGAAATACCCCATATAGATTGGTTATGGAAAAACTCATTTTGAATGGTTGTGAACATTGTATCATCATTCTCATGTCTTCATACACATCATTTTACTTATTTGTTTCATTTCTTTATATTTACTTATTATTATGTATGTGTACTTGATTTGTGCCTTATGTTATGTATGTTGTTTGGAAATACTAAATATATGAGAAACCTGGAGAATATTGAATAGTGGTATTGAATATTAGTATTATGGACCTTCTCCAAAGGATTATACCAGAGAAGACTCAATGACTATGTGCCAATCTCAAAGTGGTGTGCCAACCTCAAGGCTCCATGCCAACCTCGTGCATCATCATCAACAACAACATCAACATCATCATCTTGAACATTGTATTTTCTTTATTGGGTTGATGTTGTTATTGAATGTATGTATTGACTTGTTATATATTTATTTGCTCTATATCCTGTTACTTATACTTGACCATCTTTTATATGCATGTTCTTCTCTATTTATATTTTCATGTGATATAATGTATACTTGTGTTATACTTGTTGTATTATTTTTGTATTTATCATATATATATTAGAACTATTATTGCAAGCGGTATGGGCTACTGTTGTGGGACATTTTCTTATTGCAGATGACGTGCCCCTAGTGTGTATTTTGTGTACCATATTTTCTACTTTGCTCAGTCGGCCTATGATACCTACTGAGTACAAGTAGACCATACTCACTTCTACTGTACGCTTCTGGTGCAAATTCAGGTTTGGAAATGCCCCACATTGCTTGACTCTAGCAATTGGTAGAGCTTCCAAGGTATTTGATGATTTTCAAGCATCCGCATGTCTTCTGCTACCTTTCTTTATAAACAATGTCTTTCTTTTATTTTAGAACAAAGTTGCTCTTGTATTTAGAAATATTATGTATTTTCTTGGATTCGAGTTGTACTAGATACGTTCTTATACTGTTGACTCCTATTTTTTAGAATCATGGAAAAATCTTTTCATATTCTTTCTGCATTTACTATAGCTGTATGGTTCGGCTTTGTTCTAGAATCCTGATTGTTACATTCTAGGGTTTGACCTTAGAAATTTTCCTTAAAATCCATTCTCTGGACCTAATACAACTCCAGGGTATGAGCCGTATGATGGGGCATAAGTGGTATAGTCCTTTCGAAAACTGGCTAATATTAGGAAGTGGGATGGTTTTGATCACAGAAATGGTCATGACTTAGGGGTGTGAGTCGTAAGGATTGATACGAGTTATATCGGTAACTCAAATGATGGGCAACGTTTGATCCTCCTAGTAATTCATTTTGGCAAGGATACAGATCATGGGTACAGATCGTATGCTGAGGTTATGACTTATTTGGATGAGTTGTATGCTAGATAGTATCTGATCTAAAGGTTAAGGCCTGGGTAAGACTGGTGGAAACCAATCGTAAAGAAGGGTACAACTCATAAGAGGGTCAGTCGTATCCCTATGAAAAGTTTTAAAGGGACTTAAGTGGGGGTATTCTGGACATTTCCCTACTTACCCTAATTATGACCCACGACTTCTAATATACTTAAGAGGTTATTTACCCGATTATTTTATTCATTAACACTTAGAAAACAATTCCAAAACACATCATAATTCTCTCAAGAGCTTTCGGGGAAAGAGAGTTAGGGTTTCAACTTAGGGATTGCTTTGGGGCTTGAATTGGTGGTTTTCTTCCATCATATTTATCAGTTTAAGGCAAATGTATCTTCCCAACATACTTTTTCTAAAAAGGCATGATTTTTATGGATGTTTTCATGGTTTCAATGTTGCATGATTTATGGTTTTCAATTATTAATTGGGGGTTTTGTTCATAATGTCTTAGTTATGGCTTAATTATGCTTTTATATGTATTAATGGTGGTTTTGGGAAATTGGTTTGCATGATAATGATTTAATGGTCTTTGGATTTGGTTTTGGTTATATTATGCCCCCAAGGTGTTTCATAAAATACTTATAAAGATATGTTCATTACATTGACTTCTTTAAATGGAACTCTTGCTTGTTTTCAGTTTATATATGAAACTATAAAAGGTTTAAATGATTTACAAAGGTTAAAGGCTAATTGGTTATGCTTGTGGAGAACATGGTAGTCTCCCAAGAGGTTAATATGGTAAACGGAAAGGGCACTTGAGAGTCCCCTTAACCTAAATGGTTTTGCTATGGATAAATCTTGTAAGTATGGTTTGTATGATGATACAACTAATAATTGGCTTTGTTAATAAATGATAATTGGATTGTTTAGATGTGGTTTTAATTTGGGAATTAATGGCGGAATGTGTAACTAAGCCATGGAAGGTGGAGGTTCCAGGGGAACCAAAACTGCAAACTCATAGTTGCCAATATAAGGGGTCATCGAAGACTAGGTGCGAGTGTCATATTTTACATTGAAGGGATGTGCTAGTCATCCCATGGGATATTTTGTGGTTGTCTACACACACTGAGACTCTTTCAGTTGGAAAAATTAAACCCATATAGCCCACAGGTGTGGATAAACGTCAAGGTTACACAGCCCAGGTAAAAGATTTTAAATGTATGCTAAACACGAATTTCCTTTCCTGACACTTATATATATGTATGGTTTTATGCATCATGTATGGTTTTACTTGGTTGTTTAAATGGCATTACTTGATCCTTTTCCTAAGATATATGCTAGCGGTCACTCTCAAACCCGTCTACTTATGGTTGTATACCCATGCTACGTAGGAACCATCCTTTCGAATCCTCCTACATAGTGATTGACTCGGGGAAAATATTTGTATTAAAGTGGTGAGCTTTCATCTTTCCATAAGGCTCCATTTTATAATATAGACATTTTTCTTTTGTTTTGGATATTGGTTTTGGCCACGGTTGGGGGTATGTCCTAACCAAATATTTGTATTCTTTCTTATCGAGGCTTTGTGGTACTTCTGGCGGTTGGTATTAGTACGATCGGTATTAGTGTCAGCCTTAGCATTGGCATTGGTATTGGAGGGCTTACATCATTGGATGATATTATTGGTTGTTCCATCGTATTATATTTAGGGTTTGATTATTATGTTTTGATATTCTCTCTAGTTTGGTATGTCATGGGTAGTTTGAGGGGTATGGGTAAACTCAATTGGGTTGATCATAGTTGTGACCCTCTCCTAGAGTCTTCATGAGAGAATTTATATAATATTATTATATTCTCAAAATTCAACTCATCTAAGGCTGTAGAAGGTAGTTGGGTCGGGTTAAGGGGCTGGTCCTCGATCCTGGTTGGACTTGGGATGCCCATTATGTCTAGGCCCTGGTTTGGGTCATGAAAAGTTGGTATCAGATCTTTAGGTTCATGGTCAACTGGGAGTCTACAGAGCTGTGTCGAGTAGAGTCTCTTTTAGGGGTGTGAAATGTGCCACACTCACAAGAGAAAGGTTTCGAGACATTTAGGAATGTTTCACTTTCTTGAAATTCTTAGTCCTGGAATATTCTCTAATCGTTGGTTGTTTGTCTTTAAGATCATGCCTTCTAGATCTAGAACACAAAGAAATTCTTCCGTCCTATCTGGGGATAATGTTGAAGGGGTACCTCCTACGTCTAAAGTACATCTTCGATCTCATGGTCCTATTCCTGATTGTGTTGGAGTTCCTCCTATTCCTCTTACTACTTCTCAAGTCCCTCAAGGTAACTTGACAAACGCAGAGTTTCATCAGTCTATTCAAGTTATTGCTCAGCTGGTCGTTGCTTGGGCTTAGTGAGATGTGGCTAGTGCTTTGTCTACTGAGGCCACAAGGGTAGGCCAATTTATGAAGATGGGTCCTCTTACTTTTATGGGAGTGAAGGTGGAGAAAAACCCATAGGGTTTCCTGTATGAACTGGAAAAGATATTTCAGGCTATGTAGGCTTTTGATGTGAAAGGAGTTAGCTTTGCAGATTATCAGCTCAAAAATATTGCTTATAAGTGGTATGAGGAGTAGGACAGAGATAAGGGTGATATGGAAGAGAAAAGGTTGTGGGAGACCTTTTTTAATACCTTCATGGATTGTTTCTTTCCTTAAGAATTGAGGGAAGCTAAGATGGAGGAGTTTGCAAACCTCAAGCAAGGAAGGATGTTTGTTAGGGAATATGACGTGAAGTTTTATCAATTGTCAAGGTATGCTCCTGATTTGGTGGCTAATATGAGGTCGAGAATGAGGAAGTTTGCTTTTAGGTTGAATAAAGATTTTATTTTAGAGAGCAAGACTGCTTTGCTCATTATGGATATAGATATCTCTAGGTTGACAGTTCATATGCTGCAAGTTGAGGATGAGAAGAGAAAACAGGCAGAATTTAGGGATAGGCAGAAAAAGTGGGGCAAATTTTCTGAACAAGGAGGTGCACAGTCTCAGGGTGGTAGAGATGGTGGCAAATGGAAGAAAAAAAGTAGAGGAGTTCTAGTTTCTTTTTTGCTGCCAGTGCTCCTTACCCACAGCAGGCGGGCGACAGGTGTTACCAAGATGGTGATAATTCTTGGGCTTAGGTTTCCAAGTCCTAGACAAGTGGAGGTCAGTCTATTTCTTCATGCCCTCCTTGTCAATTCTACGACGGTCATCCTCATTAGGGATTATCTAATAAAGGTAGAGATAAGTGCTTTAAGTATGGTCAGGTAGGCCATCGGCTCAAGGATTGTCGGATTAACAAAGTTGTAACAGGGACGAATAAAACTCTGGTGGCTTCATCTTCTTCTCCTACACCTGGTGGTACGATATCTGCTTCTATTACTGTTCCTGGTTTTAGTGTTGGTCAAAAAAGATTGTATGCTTTGGCATCCCGATAGGAATCCGAAGCATCACCAGATGTTGTTACTAGTACATTATAACTTTTTTCCCGTGATATATATTGTTTGCTTGATTCGGGTTCCACTCTTTCTTATGTGACTCCTTATATAGATATGCATTTTGGTTTTGATCCAAAAATTATTTTGGATCCTTTTTCTATTTCTACCTCGGTAAGAGACTCAGTCACTACTGAATAGGTCTATAGAGGGTGTGTGGTATTTGTTGGTGATAGGCAAACCTTGGTAGATCTATTTGAGTTGGGAATTATGGATTTTGACTGGTTGCATTCTTATTATGTGTCTTTAGACTGTCGGACTCGTAAGGTCATCTTTAGGCTCCCTGGTGATCCAGAAATAGAATGGGAGGGTTGTTGTTTAGCTCCTAGGGGGAAATTTATTTCTTATCTTAGAGCTCAAAGGTTAATCTCAGAGGGTATTTTTAATCACATAGTTTGGGTTAAAGATTCTAACTCAAAAGGTTCTTTTTTACTGTCAATTTCGGTAGTTAATGAGTTTCTAGAGGTCTTTTCAGATGAACTTCCTGGTGTTTCTCCAAATAGAGAAATAGAGTTTGGTATTAATTTGATTTCAGACACTCGTCCAATATCTATTCCTTCATATAGAATCACTCCGACTGAGTTAAGGTAACTCAAGAAGTAAATTAAGGATCTACTGGATAAGGGGTTTATTCATCTTAGTATTTCTCTGTGGGGTGCAACGGTGTTGTTTGTGCACAAAAATGATGGTTCCCTTTGGATGTGCATTGACTATAGGCTGTTGAACAAGGTAACGATCAAGAACAAGTATCCTCTCCCAAGGATAGATGATCTGTTTGATCTGTTATAGGGTGACAAATTTTTTTTCAAGATTGATCTTTGGTCTGGGTACTATCAGCTTAAGATTAGGGAGGTGGATATCCCTAAGATGGTTTTTCATACTCGGTATAGGCATTTTGAGTTCTTGGTGATGTCATTTGGGTTAAAATATGCTTTGGCAGTCTTTATGGATTTGATGAATAGGGTGTTCAGGCAGTACTTGGATCTATTTGTTATTGTATTTATTGATGAAATTCTGGTGTATTTGTGGATTGAGATGGATCAGGCTAGTCACCTCGTGTGGTGTCACAGATCTTAAAGGAACATCGGTTGTTTTTCAAGTTCTCCAATTGTGAGTTTTGGTTAAATATCATAACTTTCTTGGGTCATATTATTTCTAGTGAGGGGAAAATGGTTGATCCTCAAAAAGTTGTTTTGGTAAAGGGATGGCCTAGGCCTATGAATCCATTTGATATTTGGAGATTCTTGGGTTTAGCCGGGTATTATAGGCAGTTTGTGGAAAGATTTTCGTTGATAGTTACTTTTTTGACAAAGTTAACTCAGAAGAAAGTTAAGTTTTCTTGGTCGGATTTTTGTGAGGGAAGTTTTGAGAAGTTGAAGAATAGATTGACTTCAGCTTTGATTTTGACTTTACCGGAAGGTAATGATGGGTTAGTGGTTTATTGTGATGCATCTCGAGTAGGGCTCGGTTGTGGTTTGATGCAGCATGGGCAGGTGGTTGCCTATGCTTCCAGGAAGTTAAAGGTACATGAGAGGAATTATCCTAATTATGATTTAGAGTTGTTGGCGGTTGTGTTTGCTTTGAAAATATGGCGGCATTATTTGTATGGTGTTCACATGGATATCTTTTCGGATCATAAAAGTCTTCAGTACATGTTCACGTAGAAAAAGCTTAATCTTAGCCAAAGGAGATGGCTTGATCTTCTCATAGACTATGATATGAGTCTTCATTATCACTCGAGTAAGGCTAACGTGGTTGCTAATGCTCTTAGCAGGTTGTTTATGGGTTGTTTGGCTCAAGTGGAGGAAGAAAATTAGGAATTGGTGAAGTATATTCACCATTTGTCCAATCTTTGAGTTCGTCTCTTAGATTCCAATAATGGTGGTATGATGTTGCAAGAAGTGGTCCATTGTCTCTTGGTGCAGAGATACAAAAGGTGGTGTGTTTGAGATTAGTGGTGATGGTAATTTGTAGTACCAAAGGAGGTTGTGTGTTCCAAATATTGATAGGTTGTGACAAAGGGTTTTGGTTGAGGTACATGATGCATTATGTTGTCCATCCTGGTTCAACAAAGATATATCATGTTATTAAGGAGATCTATTGGTGGAATCGTATGAATAGAGATATGGTTTATTTCTTGGCCAAGTTCATGGTGTGTCTAAAGATTAAGGTTGAGCACATGAGGTCTGGTGGGTTACATCAAGAAATAGAGTTTCCTGAATGGAAGTAAGAGGTTATCAATATGGATTTTACTATCCATCTTCCTTAATATCGGAACTAATTTGATTTGATTTGGTTCATCGTGGATAGGATGACTAAGTCTACTTACTTTTTGCTATTGAGGACTACCTCTTCGGTGGAAGAGTATGTGAAGTTGTATCTTCAAGAGATTGTGAAGCTGCATAGGGAGCTCGTTTTGATTATTTCTGATGTGGTACGCAGTTTACATCTCATTTCTAGCAGTCTTTCTAGAAAGGATTAGGGACTAAGGTTAGTCTGAGTACAACTTTCCATCCACAGTTTTATGGGCAAGTGGAGAGAATGATTCAGACATTGAAGGACATCCTTTGGCATGCGTGATTGATTATGGTGTCAGTTGGGTTAAGCATCTGCCTTTAGTAGAGTTTTCTTACAAAAATAGATATCATTTTAGTATTTGTATGGATCCTTTCGAGGCGTTATATGGTAGGAGGTGCAGGTCTCCTATTGGATAGTTTAAGCTGGGTGAGGCAGATATGTTTGATCCTGATCCGGTCTATCAACCTATGGTGAAGGTGAAGGTGATTCAGGATAGTCTTAAAGCTTCTCAGTATTGCCAAAAGTCCTATGCAGATGTTAGGCGTAGAGATTTGGAGGTTGAGGTTGGGGACAGGGTGTTCCTAAAGGTGTCTCCTAAGAAGGGAGCAGTCTGGTTTGTCAAGAAGGGAAAGCTTAGTCCTCGGTTTATTGGTCCTTATGTGATTTTTCCAATAGTTGGTAAGGTTGCTTATGAGTTGGAATTGCCATCTAGTTTGGATTTAGTTCATTCGGTCTTTCATGTTTCCATGTTGAGGAAGTGCATTGGTGATCCTTCTTTGGTTGTTCCTTTAGAAGGGTTGGATATCTTAGATTCTTTGTCTTATAAAGAGTTACCGATTGAGATATTATACAGGCAAGTTCGTCGGTTGTGAACCAAGGATGTGGCTTCAGTTAAGATTCTGTGGCAGAACCATCAGATGGACGAAACTACGTGGGAAGCGGAAGAGGACATGAGGTCCAAGTATCCATTCTTGTTTTCTGCTCTTGGTATTCATGCGGAAGGTATGTGTTCATGAACACATCTTTATTTTCTGAGTTTGTTAAAAGAAAGATTAACATCTTTTCCTTTTCGTTTTCAAACTTTGTTAAAGGGGTGTCTGATAAAGCAAATGACTCTGTGCGTGGTTACCCCTACCTTATCCGTCTTTTGGGGACAAATGTTCCTAGTGTAGGATAATGCTACATCCTGGGTTTTGCCCTTAGAAATTTTCCTTGAAATTTGTTCTCCAGACCCAATATGAATCCAAGATACGAGTCGTATGTTGGGATACAAGTGGTATGGTCCTATCATAAGCTGACCAATGTTAGTTTCTTGGAAGGTTTTGATTACTTCAATGGTCATGATTTAGGGGTGTGAGTCGTAAGGATTGATACAAGTCGTATCGGTGACTCATATGAAGGGCAGTGTTTGATCCTCTTGGTAATTTTTTCCGACAGGGATACGGATCATGGGTGCATATCGTATGTTGAGGTTACGACTTGGTTGGATGAGTCTTATCTTGGACAATGCTTGATCCAAAGTTTAAGGCTTGGGTACGACTGGTGGAAAACAATCGTAAGGAAGGGTACAACTCGTAAGAGGGTCAGTAGTGTCCTTGTGATGGGTTTTTAAGGGACTTAAATGGGGGTATTCTGGACATTTCCCTACTTACCCTATTTATGTCCCACAACTTCTAATACAATTAGGAGGTTATTTACCCGATTATTCTATTTATTAACACTTAGAAAACTATTCCAAAATAAATCATAATTCTCTTAAGAGCTTTTGGGGAAAGAGAGCTAGGGTTTCAACTTAGGGATTGCTTTAGGACTTGTTTCGGTGGTTTTCTTCCATTATTTTTCTCGGTTTAAGGAATGTGTCTCTTCCCTACTTACTATTTCTAAAAGGGCATGAAGTTTATGGATGTTTTCATGGTTTCAGTGTTGCATGGTTTATGGTTTTCAACTATTAATTCGGGGTTTTGTTTATAATGGCTTGGTTATGGTTTCCTATGGTTTAATTATGCTTTTATATGCATTATTGGCGGTTTTGGGCAATTGGTTTGCATGGTAATGGTTTAATGGTCTTTGGAATTGGTTTTGGTTATATTATGCCCCTACGATGTTAGATAAAATACTTATAAAAATATCTTCATTACATTGACTTCATTAAATGGAACTCCTGCTTGTTTTCAGCTTGTATATGAAACTATAAATGGTTTAAATGACTTACAAAGGTTAAAGGCTAATGGTTTATTCTTATGAAAAACATCGTAGTCTCCCAAGAGGTTAATATGGTAAACGGAAAGGGCACTTGAGAGTCCCCTTAACCTAAATGGTTCGGCTATGGATAAATCTTGCAAGTATGGTTGGTATGAGAATACAACTAATAATTGGCCTTGGTAATAAATGGTAATTAGATTTTTTGGTCATAGTTTTAATTTGGGCATTAATGGCGGGATGTGTAACTAAGCCGTGGAAGGTAGAGGTTCCGAGGGAACCAAAACTGGAAACTTATATTTGCCAATATGATGGGTCTTCGATGACCAGGTGTGAGTGTCACATTTTACATTGGAGGGATGTTCTAGTCATCCCATGGGATATTTCCTGGTTGTTCGGCTACACACACTGGGACTCTTTCAGCAGGGAGAATTGAACCCATACGGCCCACAGGTATGGATAAACAGCAAGGTTACACAGCCCAGTTAGAAGGTTTTAAATGCATTCTAAACACGGATTCCCTTTCCCGACACTTATATAAATGTATGCTTTTATGTATTATGTATGGTTTTACTTGGTTGTTTAAATGTCATTACTTTATCCTTATCTTAAGATACATGCTAGTAGTCACTCCTTAACCCGTCTACTTGCAGTTGTATATCCATGCTATGTAGGAATCGGCCGTTCGACTCCTCTTACATAGTGATTGACTCGAGGATAACATTTGGATTAAAATGGTGAGCTTTCATCTTTCCATTAGGCTCCATTTCATGATATGGACATTCTTAGACATTTTGCTTTTGTTTTAGATATTCATTTTGGTCATGGTTGGGGGTATGTACCAATCAGATATTTGTATTCTTTTGGATAGAGGCTTTGTGGTACTTTTGGGGGTTGGTATGAGAGGGATCAGTATTGATATCGGCCTTAGCATTGGTACTAGTGTTGGTGTTGGGGCTGATATCATTGGAAGATATTGTTAGTTGTTCCATCATATTATATTTTGGGTTTGATTATCATATTATGTTTTGATATTCTCTTTGGTTTGGTATGGCATTGGTGGTTGGAGGGGTGCGGGTAGACTCAGTCGGGTCGGTTATGGTTGTGACCCTATCCCTGAGTCTTTATGAGGGCATTTACGTAATCATGTTATATGGTCAAAATTCAGCTTATCTAAGGTTGTGGAAGGTGGTTGGGTTGGGTTAAGGGGCGATCCCCGGTCCCAATTGGACTTGGGATGCCCATTACATCTAGGCCCTCGTTCGAGTTGTGACACGTATCTTGGGGTTATTTCTATCTTTTTACCCTTCATGTGTTGGTTTGTGTGATAGGCTTACTTGTCAAGGTTTGCCCCGACAAGTACCATCATGACCTATCGATTTTGGCTTGTGACACCTTGAGCCTAATTCCATCAATAGTTGGGAGCAATTGGAGCATGTGTTCCTAAATCATTTATTTTGTACAAAGCGTACAATGATCATGGTAAAGCTCACAAATACTCATCAAAGCAAGGATTCCAATCATTGACTTCATCAATCAATGGAGAAATACGAGCCTAAACTGCAAAGATAGGCTCAATGAAACTTCTGCAATAGAGATGTGCATCAAAGGGATACACTGAGAGCTTTTATATATCTTGCAAGGCATTAAACCAAAATCCTTTGAAGAATTATCTACTTGTGCTCACGACATGGAGTTGAGCATGTCCTCTACCGAAAAAGGAGTAATGCCTATCCATGACCCTCAAAACGGATAAGATAAATAGAAAACTAGAAGATAGAGCAAGTTTGTTCCCAAAGGTGACAATAAGGAATCCATGAATGTTCACATGTGTCCTGTAAAGTTCACCAGAAAGGTGGGCAAGAAAAAAAACATGAAGACTACTTCTTGAGCACGACCAAATCAAAAGTTGACCTTAAAGGAGATGCAAGAAAAGGAATACCCCTTCCTTGATTCTGATATTTCTAAAATTTTCAATGATTTTCTTGAGTATAATCTTATTAATCTATCAGAGATGAAGTGACCCGATGAAGCTGCAAGGACCAATGACCTAAATTATTGCAAGTATCATAGGCTTGTGGGTTACTCTCTAGAAAAATATTTTGTATTCAAGGACATAGTTATGCAATTATCAAATGAGAAGAAGATCTTCTTTGATGATGAGACGGCCAATTCTCATCAAATCTCTATCACTTTTGGCTCACCAGATCCGATCCAAATATGCTTTGAAAACAATAAAGAGGAACCATTATAGCATGACAAGTCTTTAGTTAATGAAGGTTGGATGGACTCTACTGACCAGGCACAGACGCAAGAAGACGAATCCATGGAAAGAGTCATCCAAGCAACCAACTAAAATAAGGATTGTGAAGAAACCAAGAAAACGGAGGCTAGTTGATCTTTTAAAGAGTGCGAGGATAGCGGAGCATCACCACCAAAAACCACTTGGCAGAATTCTCTCCAAGTTGGTTCCATACAAAGACTGCTCAACTTAACCTTGAGTGATGTTGCTTTAATACTGGCAAAGAAGGAGTAAAGGCTGAAAACCTACAAATGGAATTTCCTTCATCTTCTTAAAATACTACTAAACCTCTTAGTCAAAAGGAACATATATGTGATACAAAAAACACATTTACAAATAATGATCTTCTTCTTAGTGAAACCCTTCACAATCGTCCCATAAATATAGCGGGTCATGTTCTAGGAAAGAATGCAAATAGAATCTTGATAGATGAGAGATCCAGAGTTAACATCCTGCCTGTTCATACAATTAAGGAACTGGGCATAGCTACTGATGAACTTGCTGAAATTCATTTTAAGATCCAAGGTTTCAACCAAGGGGGTCAGAGAGTTATAGGATCTATCAAGTTAGGGATTCATATGGAAGATATTTTATCAAATCATTGATTTATGTAATTGATGCCAACACTTACAATATATTGCTTGGTAGGCCTTGGGTGCACGAGAACAAAATTGTCTCATTGTCTTACTATCAATTCTTTAAGTATCTTGAAGTTAGAGTAGAAAGAAAGATAGTTACGGATGCTAAGTCATTCACTGAAGCTGAGTCACACTTTGCCGATGCAAAATTCTACTTAAAGAATTATTTTGTGGATGATAAAAGGATTGATGATTTCACAATGACCATGTGTGATGATCTTGAAGCTAAGAAGGTCGCGGTGGATATCGAAAAATTTTCCACCAAAAAGCCTCTCTACACTTCAAATAAAGAAAGTGCCGCATCCACAACAAAAGAAAACAACTCATGTTCTCCGCTACGTACCAAAGGTAAAGAAGGAGAAAGATGTTTTATTGGATGCCCAAGATAATGTACTAGAAGGGCTAACTCTACCTATCAAGTGGATTTACAAAATAAATCCATCCTTAAGGCCACTTAGAAAATTTATGGCTTGAAATTTGCCACAAGATATGACACTCCCTGTGAAGCATACAAAAGAAGCCTTTGATCTGAATGCCTACAAGTTATTTAAAAATCCTGGATACAATCTTAATGAGCCATAGAGGCTAGGTAAACTGAAGTTAAAATGTAGAACTAAGTAGGCACATGAAAGCCTTGGGTACATACCGCCGCCTTCGGTTTGCATCTCTATAAGAAGGGCAGTTAGTAACTATATCACTGTAGTATAGAAGTCTACTACTTCCAAAAAAAGTCCTTCTGTCTTTAATCGACTGGGAAGATCAACCATATGAGCTTATGTGTTCGAGAGGTTGGGTCTACTGAATAAGAAGAAAAGCAAAAGTGTCAGAGAAGTTTTCCAAACACAACAATGCATTTTTAGCATCCAGAGGGATTTCCAAAGTTTGATTCCTTCTAGAATGAGTCTATGAACAGAGGAGGTGGTAAAAGTAAATACTCATACTGTAGATTATACTAAGGAATGTGTGGAAGATGAATAAAGTGTGGGATCTTCAAACATATTACAATCAAAGATGAGATGATGTCTTATCTCAAATGAAGGTTGATAAAGAGTTGGAAGATATTTTGTAATGCTACCATATATGTATCAATGATGATGATCCTCAAAAAAAGAAAGATGTCGGAGATGCTCCATCACAAATTTAAGAATAAGTAATGACCATAATAGATTCATTGAACGATGTCAATCTTGGCACCGATGAAGACCCAAGTCAACTTACCTGAATGCTACTCTAGAAATGGATGAAAAAATCACTTATATGGATATACTAAAAAAATACAGGAATGTGTTTGCTTGAAGTTATAAGGAGGGGTTTGGCTCAGATCCAAAAGTAGTAGTCCCTCAGTTGGCGGACAAGAATGGTGTTTATCCTATTAAGCAAGCTCAAATATGCTTTAGGCCAAAATTGGTTCCACTGATCAAAAATAAGGTTAACAAACTTGTTAAAGCTGGCTTTATTTGTGAAGTTAACTACCCCGTATGGATTTCAAGTATTGTCTATGTGAGGAAGAAGAATGGAAAAATTTGAGTTTGTGTCAACTTTAGGGATCTCAATAATGCCTGCCCTAAGGATGATTTTCCAATTCCCATTTCGTAGTTGATGATTGATGCTACTACTAGTTATGCGGCAATGTCCTTCATGGATTGTTCATCCATCTATAACATTATCTAGATGGCTCCAAAGGATGAAGAGCTCACTGCATTTATATGCCCAAAGGTATTTATTGTTACAAGGTGATGCCTTTCAGTTTGAAGAACGTTGGTGCCACTTATCAAAGGTCTATGCAAAGTATATTTGATGGCCTATTCCATAAAAATGTCGAGTACTATGTGGATAACTTAATGGTGAAGTCAAAAAAGAGAGACGACCACTTAAAGGACCTAAGAATGATATTTGAGTTGCTCCGAAGATATCAACTTAGGATGAATCCACCTAAATGTGCATTTGGAGTTACTTCTAGAAAGTTCTGTTGACACCTAATTTTGACCTCCTGGTATGCCCTTAGGCTGCTATTTTACCAAAAACTATTAATTTTGAATATTAGTCATTTTTGCATAATTTTTTGATATCAAATAAGTATTGACATGACACATTCATGATTTTAAGATATACAATTATTTTTAAAATTTCTTATATATAATTTATTAATATAAATATAATATTATTTACATAATTTTCTTAATAGTCATTAAATTATTTTCATATATATTCATGCTCATAAATTTATAAATACATTGTCTATTATTATTACTACTATTACTATTATTATCATCATCATATTATATTTATTATTATTATAATTATTATTAATGTTTTTATTATTTTTATTATTTTATTATTCATTAAATCATTTTTTATAATTCAATCTGAATTTATGAACGACAATTTATATAATACATTAACTTCATATAATAATTTTCATAATATTTTTTTAGAATCTTTTCCTTATTATTATTATGGAATTATTATTACATTTATTAAATAGTAGTCTAATTTAATTCAATCTCTCAATTTTATTTAAATTCTAGTCATTTTTATACCTAGTTGATGTTAATTTTTGCCTAAATTGTATTCAATTTGATTAAGTTTTAAAGACTAAAACAATTTTCATCTCCCCTTTAACATTTAATCCCTGATTTTGATCATATGCGATCAACGGAGGAGATTAAATTCTCCTTTTAATATAAATAGCCCCCAAACACCCAAATCCCTAATCCATTTGGTCGAAACAGCTACCTATCCCATATACTTTCTCTCTAAACCAGTGAGGGCCTCCTCCTCTATCACTTGCATGCTTTTGGACGATCGGTAATTTCTACTCCATCGCCTTCCTCTCCGCTTTCTCTTTTCCTACTGAAACTGTCACTTTAATAGTGTTGTGTAACGCTCAAGTCTACACCCTGAACGTCACACGGTGCTTACAACCCCAAAGGACTACAAGCTAACCCATGACTTGTACCTGCTGTGAGCACTGAATAATATTCATGAACATATGTGGAAGAAAACTGAAAATGCCATTAGTTTCTCAAAATGCAGAAATAATAACTGAGTATAATGATGGCAACATTTGAAAAAAACTGAATAACTGACTAAGCTAATATAAAAGCCTATAACTGCCTGAATATAGAGTTAAAGGGACAAACCCCCAACTAACTCCGACTGAAATAACTACTAAACTGCTGAAAATACTGAAATGAATAAACTTAGTCCTTAAAATATGAGGACTCACCACTATATCTGCTACTAATAGCCCGAGCTGCTAAGTACGGTCAGGAACCTGAGCGTTCGACCCTATGATATGAGACATTATATTGCAAAGAGAAAGTATACGTCAGTACATGGAATGTACTGGTATGCTAGATGAGGTATGGCTAATATACATAGGCTCATATGCTTGAACAATAATTGACTGAATGGTATGAAGTAACTGAATAAGAGTACATGGAGGACTGAAATTGATGTAAACATTAAGTATGCAATATTGTGCATATACATACATACATATCGTGTATCTAAAGTTATACTGTAATTGAGTACTGAGTTCTATTGGATGAATAACTAATAATTGAGTAACTGATATCTAATAGCCATGGTTCTGTAGAACTGAACTGAGTTCTATACTGAAGACTGATACTGAGACTATGGGAGTGTTAATTTAACCGGCAAACCCTGATGTAAAATAATTTGGGGTCCTACCTCTGACCCCAGTTAGAAGGGTGTTACCACCTTGCCACAAGATTCATGAAATATATATATATATATATATATGATTGCGTCAATCCTTGTCTGGCAAGAGGACGACTTACCTTACGCTGTCTACATAGTTCTATAACTCAGAGATTACTACATAGTTCTGTAACTCAGAGATTGCTACTAACGATCAAACCCTAGGTTGACAGGAATGCCCCCATCCCTGGGTTTGCTCAGTGTTGAATCTTACTCCCAACTGAAATGACACTGGAATTGATCATTACTGGACTAGATTGACTGAACTCACGCTGATCGTGAAGACCGACTGAATACTACTTTCTTAACCTTATTGAGACTATTCTATAACAACTGTGATCTAAGTAAACAACTAAATTTTAGGTACTAAGTACACCCAAGATGCGATAGCATAAAGAGTAAAACATAGCACAAATCTTGAAAGCATAATAGTTAGTCACTTGGTCAAAATTCATTCATTGAGGCATTTTATCAAACACTTGGGGAGCATGACTATTTCACATAATAATAGCGATATATAAACATCATAGATACAACATTCAACTTTCAAATCTCAAGGGTTTTAACATGAGAATTCACTTAATTCAACATGCATGCTAATTGGTTTTCATGAAACATGTGGTAAATCCTAAATTGAAACCCATATAACAATACATACATGAACACAAACTAATTCAAGCTTGTAAATCATAAAGATGAAAACTTTTATATTGAAAAAGGGGCTCTTGAACTTCAAGGGTGAAAGGAAACCCAAGGATGAACACCTAACATACCTTAAGGATTTGATCTTGAAAGCGAATTGACTTTTCTTGAACGTTCTTGGATTTTGAATTATAATTTCTTGGTTCTCTTAAGAAGAGCTTGAATCTTGTTCTTGGAAGATGATATTAAGAGAAAACCCTAATTTTATTGTTCTTAAGAGTGGAGAGGATTAAGAGTAGTTTCAAGACACGTTTATGATGGCTAAGTACGTGTTTTTGATGATTTAAGTCATGGGAGTTAAGGGAAAAGACTAAAATACCCCTCCAAATCCAAATGGAAATTACTGAATTTTAAGGGTGACGACCTTGGTTGATAAGACTCCAACCAATTGATGACTTATCACACTAAGTCATCACTCAGAAGCTGATTTTATGAGTTGCTGGTCTTGGGTGACGACATAGGCTGATAGGTCATCACTTAGGTAATGGCCTATCAACTTAGGTCGTCACTTGAAAACTGATTTTATGAGTTTTTGGTCTTGGGTAACGGCTTGAGATGATATGTCATCACTTAGGTGATGTCCTATCAACTCAGGTCATCACTTGGATGTTAAAAATAATGTCTCACTAGTTTGGGGTGACGACTTGGCTGATAGGTCATCACTTAGGTGATGGCCTATCAACTCATGTTGTCACTTTGTTGATAGAAAAACATACCGAAGTAAAATGAGTATAATGTTTCTCTCCGATATCTGATTAAGGTGAAACAAGATTTTTTGGAAAGAAGATTCAAAGAACTTTTATTTGATATATGGCAGGATACGTAATTCATTAAATACAAGGAGTAATGGTCATCTAAATTTGACCTAAGCTGAAATATTCACTAAAACTTAATCAATAGGAGCATTCTCAGATCATCTTTGAGTTAGGAGATTTTATGACCTAGACTGATATAAAAAGACGTTTTAATACTGTAGAACTGACTATCACACATATATAGACATAAAATCATTGGGTACCGATCTGTATACCTAATAACAATGGTTTGAATCCTAGTCCAAAATTGGGGGTTGATATATGCTGCCTCACCCTTTTCGGTGCACCCATGCTAGTGATGCTACCGTGAACGCCGCACCATCCATAACCCACCAGACCAGTGACTAATGCCGCCCCTCTCTTTTCTATCTGTTCTCCACTGGTTACCCTCCCAGCAAAAACTAAGCTACTAGTACGGCCTCCGTAGTGTTGTTATCTCCTTGTCTCTATACCACTGTCCAACGCCGACTACCCTCCAATGAAAATCCATGGCCTGCAACCACTGCCTTCACAAAAACAACTAGAGTCACTCCTTCTCCCATTTCTAGCTGGATAATTCTCGATACAACCCTCTATTGTCCACATCATTGGTCATCTACAATCGATGATAACTCTGGCACGCTATCAAAACTGTGAAGACACCATCAGAGTGGTATATGTCTCTCTTCGTAAGTCCAAATTTGAAGAATACTGCATGTTCTAAATTTGATTCTTATTACGAATTAAATATTAATTTTAGTTGTTTACATTGCTTGATATCTGGGACTGAAATTTATGAAAATGTGATTGTGATTTTGACTTGTTAATTGGTTCCTTTAGATTGCTATATGTGAAAAATATTTTGGTGAACTTGGATTTTATGTTTGGATATTGATTTTATGTGAATTTTTAAATCATTGTTCCTTTATTCATTGAATAAAATTTCTTGCTGAATTATTTTGACATTACAGATCTTGTTCATCGAGATTACGAAACTCGATTTAGTGTAAAATTAGTATTAAGTTTTATTTGTCTATTTTGATGAATTGTGATGGTCTTAAATGACCATTTTTATTTTGTTCATGGCCTAACCCATGACAATCTCCTTGTCTGCTAATTATGGTAATTTGAAATATTTGACTTGTTTAAATTACCAAATAATGTGTGGCAGATTGATATATTATTTGGTAAAATTGATTTTCTTATCTTAGCATTTGAAAAATCTTTTAAATCAAGTATTCTTTTTATTTCCTTGCCTTTTATGAATTTTTTACTTGGTTATTTATGCCAATCATAATCTGCTTATTTAATTTTCTGATCTAATTATGTTAATTAAGGAAAAGATTCTTGTTAATTGATTTCAATGAATATCTCATTTCCTTTTAATTTTGTTGATTGATAGATGTAATAACTTTTCCTTTGTTTTAATTTTAAACAAATTTTATTTATATATTTTTGGTAAAAATCACATTTGTTTATAATTCAGCTATCTTTTTAAAGGAAATATTCTCCTCTTTTGGAACTAACCTTTCAATTCATATTTTCTCCATACAAAAGAAAGGAAAGACTTTGGTTTCTGACTCATATATATTTTATATACCCAAAAAAACATTACTCTTCTCTACATCTCTTTGCTTGTGATCTTGAGACAACTTCGACTATTAACTATTATTGTGGATTCTTGCTTCGAAAGTACGATTTTTTGTCTTGTTTTATTATTCTTGCTGCTAACGGTTTAGTTTTTCTCTAACGATGCAATAGTTTTTTTTAGGAAAAACAACATGGAGCAACATACCTAAGTCCTAAATTATAAAATATAGCAACACTTTAATGAAATTATACTGTGTAGCAAAAATAACATTGTTTTAAAAGTAGTCCCCTACTTTACTACCTTAGAAAAGTTATTGTGTATAATTTCCCCTTTCCAAACTTTTCTCCTTCTCTTTTATTTATTTTTTTCTTTACACTTTTTTCACGCCATTATCAAATTTTCCTCTTTCAAATTTCTTTCTTTCGCATAATTTTTGCACGATCTGATAAGGATGGTGTTCCTCTATTTCAAGTAACTAATTAATTCCATTATTGTATGTTATCAATTTCTTTTTTTTCGGTACTATAATCAGTTTCTCCATTAGCAACTCCGAATTTAAGGTTTTTATGCTCTAATGGCTGAACACACATCAAAATAACAAACAAATAGGGGTATACCACCTATTAATTTTGTCTCTGACAATGCACCATCTTTTAGTCTTGGATTAACTCAAGATGATTGTAATGACCTGATTTTTTAGAGCTGAAACGTCACACGGTTCTCATAATCCTGAAGGACCACAAGCTAACCCATACTGATATCCGTACCTGAGCACTCATAATATAGATAATAAATGCAAAAATTTTCCATAAGGTTCAAAACATCTAAAAATACTCAAAATTTAAAATTGAATACTGATACATCTGTCCGAAAATCCTCTAAACTATCTGAAATGTGGAGTTGATGGGACATGTCCCCAACTAACTCTGTCTACTAAAAATAAACTAAGTCTGATGGGATAATAAAATAAGGATCATCCTCGACTGAAAAGGACTCACTGTTATGTCTACTCCTGCTGAGTGGGACTGAGCTGCTAAGGGAACTCTGGATCTCATGCCTCTAAACCTATGGTGTTAAATTAAAAACAATAGTGCAAATGCATTAGTACGGAAATGTACCGAGTATGCAGATGAGGTAAGGCTAAATGCAAAGGTTTATGCATGAACAATAACTTAACTAAATAATCATGAGAGTACTGAATGAGAACACATGCATGAATGCACAAACCATAAATACAGTCATTACGACTCTGAATACTAAACTTGGGTACTGCCTTACTATTATCTGAATCACTACTAATACTGAGATACTGAATAACTGGATCATCTGATACTGATAACTGAGTATAAGAGTTGAGATCAGTCTTATCTAGCGAGTGATCTAAAAAAATACGGATACTAAAGCTGATTAACTGAATATACTCATATCAATGACTAAATTCTGAGCTCACTACTCTCGACTGACTGAATCGGAGATCAACCTCTCTAACAGATGAGTCCAAAATCTACTATCAATGATAAGAAGTAATTAAGTCTGAATCTGATAATAAGAATACTCAACTAAATTTGAGATTGAGATCAAGCCTATCTGACGGTGATCTCTAGATCTGATAATAAGGATGCTTAAATAAATCTGAGACTGAGATCAAGCCTATCTGACGGGTGATCTCTAGATCTGATAATAAGGATGCTCAACTGAATTTAAGACTAAGATCAAGCCTATCTGATGAGTGATCTCTAGATCTGCTAACAAGAATGCTCAACTGAATCTAAGACTGAGATCAAGCCTATCTGATGGGTAATTTCTAGATCTGATAACAAGATGCTCATCTGAATCTGAGACTAAGATCAAACCTACCTATCGGGTGATCTCTAGATCTGATACTGAATAACTGTATATGAGGCCAAGCCTATCTGACGGGTGGTCCATAAATCAACAAAACTATCTGAGTTGCTTACTAAGATAGATGACTGTATTTGACAGTCCTGATTTTTAAAGATTGATACTGAAACTGTAACTATGGGAAATAGTCACTTAACTGACATGCCCTGAATCTCAACTGGTGGGTTCTAACCTATAACCCCAGCTGGAAGGGTGTCAGTACCATGCCATGGGTAAAGACCTCTTTGGTTAAGCCTCTTTGACGGGTGACCCTCGCAAGAAGTCAAGCCTAAGGCAATATAATGGTCAAGCCTATCTGACGGGTAACTAGCCTTTTCTAATGGGTGACTCCTATATCTTGTGCTGGCTACGCAGTTCTGGAGTTTAGGGATTTCTCCTAACAACTCTGCCTCTCTGATGGGGAGCTGCCATCCCTTTCCTCGCTCAGTGCTAGGTCCTACTCCTAACTAAAAGAATCTGAACTAATTCTTAACTGAACACAAACTGAGTTGAATCTGATACTAATCATGTTTCTCAAATGATCTGACTGAGATAAACTGAATTCACTTGGTTCCGTATCTGACGGAATACTACTGAATTACATCATCTAATTGAATGACACAGAGCTTTGAATAGAGTACTCGATTACTACAGAGGTCAGAACTGAGCACTTGAGTACTAATACTAGATCTAATTTATGTATAGAACTGAAGCTAGATTACTAGCGATACTGAGATTACGGAGATTACAAAGACTTCATAAGTTTTGCATCTGTCTGAGAATACAAAGTTTTATAACTCTCTGAGTTTTGAGAATCATGGCTGAATGGTATTATCATGAAAAATGACACGGGCTCTAGATAGCAGCTAAATTGTCGGCTATAAATAACCCCAGGACTTGATAACATAAAAGTAAAACATAACCAACCTTGACTAATCATAGCCACAGTCATTCATTCACCATCACAATCACTAAAGCGTCTCTTCAAGAATTTAGGAATCATAAACATGTGATAATATAGGGAGATATTCTATTGGCTCATACTCCTTTCAATAAGATCTTGCATAAAAAATTTGGCATGTATTAAAGTCTTGGCATGTATCAAAGATCATATAATTGGGGAATTTCATGCTATCATGTCACAATTCATTTGCTAAGGCTTTTCAACAAATGCTTGGCTTGCATGGGTTTATACCTAATTAGGGATTTCATGTTATCATGTCACAATTTATTCAATAAGGATTTTCAACAAACGCTTGTCATGCATGGGCTTGCACACAATTGGGATTTCTAGTCAATATGCTATAATGACTCTAATTCTTTCACATAAGCATTTTATCATTCATATAGGGATTATGCTTTGCTTATTCAATAATTTCTACACTTAATTGACATGAAGACATCACTTAACAAGAAACTCGAAGAGGGTTTATCATGAACATCACATGAATTTCACATACTAGGGTCAAAGCTTGAAAACCTTGTAAACAAACATGAATCACAACTCAATGATAGCAAGAACATAAATTTCAACTCACATGAATCATGAAAACCCATAAACACAAGATATTTGAATTTTAGAAAAGGGTTCTTAAGCTTCATGGATGAAAGGGACCCAAGAATCAACCTCTACATACCTTGGGGAAATTTCTTTCTTAAAGGCTCTTGGACAGATTCTTGATTTCTTGATGTCTCTTGATTTTTCTTAAAGAAGAAGGAAGGGTTTTGATTTTGTAGAAACCCTAGTTTTTGATGTTAAAGATAAATAATGAAATTGTGAGCCTTTATCGGTAAAAATAGGGGCTGAAAAAGATTTGGAAAGGACCAAAAATCCCTTTAAAAATTGATTTAAAAATACTGAACAGGGTCTGCGATGGTCGAAGTGGCAGTCCGTCGCTCAGTCTGACGGTCCGTCGGATCATCCATCGCACATCAACTAGAAAAAAGTAACACTGCATCGATGCGATGGTCTCCGCCCGATGGTCCATGGATCATCCATCACACATTGTCCAAGATGAGGTCACACTGCCTCAGCGCGATGGTTCCAGCGATGGTCTATCGCAACCTCAACGGTTCATCGAATCATCCATCGCATGTGATAGTCTCAGCGATGGTCCATCATAGTCTTAATGGTCCATCGTCCTGGCCATCGCACTTGGGTATCACTTCCTTGGTTGCGACAGTCTGAGCAATGGTCCGTTGCAAGCTCAACGGTCCATCAACCGAGCCATTGCACCTGGGCAGTTCCGACTCCTTTCAGTAAAACAACCATAACTTCCTCATCCGATGCTGGATTTTGACAAAATTGGTATTGATGGAAAGCTTATTCAATATAGTTCAAAATATTTCTTACTTGGAACGACACTTCTTAACCTTTTAGAATCGAATTTACGCTTCACTTGACATGCTCTATGGCTCAAACTACGAGAGAATTTTGTGGGGTATTACTATATCTCCCTCTTGGAAACATTCATCCTTGAAGATTGCTTGGTAGGTTTAGAGCACTGATCAACTAAACTTACTCAAAGAACAAGAGTATCTCAAATCATGACTTTGCAACTAGAAACACTGATACTCTGAATCCTCACACTAGGCACGTATATCTAATGCGTGGAATACTCGACTGAAGTTACTCATAAGCAAAATTCTCATAATGGAAATGCATATCTAATGAATGGATGCATAACTGGGCTAATCTCATGAATACAGGTCAATAATGCATGACTGAAGACACTGAAAAGCTGAACTCTTTCTACTGAACGTGCATATCTAATCCATGAATGTCTGACTGAACTGACTTTTGAAAGCATGACTTGCTATGTAATGACAACTGATGATAACTTCATAAAAAGAGTTTGAATATAAAACTGAATGAGTCTAAGGACATGTAAACATCGTAAAATCATGGGGTATCTCCCCCTTGGAACTCTATGTCCCTCTAAAAACTATTCGCTGAAATACTGGGGCAATGCACGAGGCACCTACGAACTGGTTCATATTTGACTGACATAGATCTGAAACTCATGCATAACTCATGCTGACATATAAGATCAAAATGGAAGCAAAGGATCTAGCAATTCATATCACAAAGATGAAGGACTCATAACATACCCAAATACCCTTTAAAAAATGGCTTTAAAATAATTGAGATGTCCTTGACAATGCAAAACACCATCTCCCTCTTGGGAAAAAATATCTACTTTCTGATCCTTGACTGACTCTTTCAACTTGACTAAAATGGTGTCTCTATCTTGATTTTGTTTTACCTCAGAAACTAGAGATGATTCTGAACTACTCTGAACCCATATGTCACCCTCTTCTGTATCGACTAAGCGAACGGCTAGTCTAAAAAGCTGATGGATTTCCTGAGCTAACTTCTTTTTACTGTCCTCAACAAGAGCAACACTATCCATAGAAAGTCTACTGAGAGCATCGACCACAAGGACACTATGTCATAATCTTTCAAGAGCTCTAACCATCTTCTCTAATGAAGATTGATATTTTTTTGAGAAAAGACATACTGAAGGCTCTTATGATCTGTGAACACATCTACATGAACACCGTATAAATAGTGCCTCCAAATCTTCTAGGTAAATACTACGGCTGCTAACTCAAGATCATGAGTAGGATAATTCTTTTTATAGGGTTTAAGCTATCTGGAGATGTAGGCTATGACTTTACCATGTTGTATGAGGACACAACCAAAACCTACTCTAGATGCATCACAATATACTACGAACCCATCTGAACCCTCTGGATGAGCTAGGACTTGAGCTGAGGTGAGTCGAGTCTTCAACTCCTGAAAACTATTCTCACAAGGATCTGACCACTGAAACTTGACTTTATTTTGAGTCAGTCTAGACATAGGGGACGCAATAGAAGAAAATCCCACAAAAAAACATTTGTAATAGCCAGCCAAACCCAAGAAACTCTTGATGTCTGATGGAGAGATAGGGCGAGGCTAGTTTTTTACTGCATCAGTTTTTTTGAGGAGCTACTCTAATACTATCACTAGAAATGATATGACCAAGGAATACTAATGACCTTAGCCAAAATTTTCACTTACTAAATTTGGTGAGCAACTGATGATCTCTAAGAGTCTAAAGTAAGATTTTGAGATGGTATGCATGATCACACTCACTACGAGAATAGACCAGAATATCATCTATGAAGACTATGATGAACATGTCCAAATACTACTTGAACACATGGTTCATCAAGTCCATGAAAGCTATTGGGGCATTAGTAAGACCAAAGGACATAACTAGGAATTTGAAGTGACCATACCGAGTACGAAAGGCTGTTTTCAGAAAGTCACATTCTCTAACTCTGAGCTGATGGTAGCCTAATCTGAGGTCTATATTAGAGAAATAGCTGATACCCTAAAGTTGGTAAACAAGTCATCAATTATGGGGAGAGGATATTTGTTCTTGATCGTGACTTTATTAAGCTAATGGTAATCAATACACATCCTGAGAGAACCATCTTTCTTTCACACGAATAAGACTAGTGCACCCCACGGGGACACACTAGGTCTGATGAATCCCTTATCTAAGAGATCTTCTATAGCTTTTTTAATTCTCTGAGTTCTGCAGGTGCCATTTTGTATGATGAAATAGATATAGGCTAAGTATCTGGAATAAAATCAATACTGAAGTCTATTTCCCTTTCGGGAGGATTTCTTAGACGATCTTTGGAAAATACATCTGAATATTCACTTACTACTGGGACTGATTCAAGGCTGGGAGTTTTAAAATTAGTATCCTTAACTCAAACAAGATGATAGATATAAATCCCTTAGATATCATTTTCCTTGTCCGAAGGTAGGAAACAAGATGACCTTTGAAAGATTAAGTACTACACTTCCACTCAAGGACGGGTTCATTTGGAAAATGGAGCTGTATTATTCTATTTCTGCAATCGACTGTGGCATAGCAGGAATGAAGCCAATCCATGTCGAGAATAACATTAAAATCAGTTATCTCTAATTTTATTAAGTCTGCTGAAGTAAATTTCTAAAATATCATAATTGGGAAGTTCCTGTATAACCGTCGGGCTATGATGATTTTACCCACTGGGATAGAGACTAAACAGGGCTTTGCTAGAATTTTGGGGCTAATTCCAAAATTGCCTGCTATATAGGGAGTAACAAAAGACAAAGAAGCTTTTGGATCTAGAAAAGTGTAAACCTGCACATGAAAGATCTATAACATACCAGTAACCACATTAGGAGAATTTTCTTGATCTTATCGGGACTGAAGAGCATAGAGTCTATTTGGGCGTTGCCCACTAGTGCTGCTGGAGGTGGTACCCTACTAGTTTAGGCGGTCGGACTGAGATGGGGAATGCTTCTGCTGACCCTAAGGACCTGGTTGAGGACAGTCTCTGACTCTGTGGCCTGGCTTTCCACACCCAAATCAAACACCACTACCAGCTCCGGATATACCCTTATGGTGCTTACCACAAGTCTAGCAATGAGGATATGTGCGGGCACTACTAACACTGCCCTGAGACTTAGTGCCTAGCGCTCTATCTTTGTTACCATCACTGAACTTAGGAGCTAGAGAACTAGCTAAAGAAGGAGCTGGAACTGATGACTAAGGACGAAACTGAGAACGATTTTCTCCTTGTGATATAGGTTAAGTAAAGTTGAAACTACCTTTCCTTGCTTTCTTATTCTGATTCTCTTTCATCTTAATCTTTTGATCTTTCATCTGCTGAGCATGAGTCATAAGTCTGTCTAAAGTCATGTCATTATTCAACATCACAAATCGACACTCATTGATCATACTGTTATTTACCCTAGAAACAAACTTACTCATCTTGGCCCTACTGCCTACAACCACATGAGGGGCATATCTAGCTAAATGAGTAAACTTAAGAGAATACTCTTTCACCTTCATGTTGCCCTACCTGAGGTTGATGAATTCTAACACCTTAGCCTTTCTCAGCTCTTAGGGAAATAATCTATCTAAGAATGCAGTGACAAACTCTTCACACTCAATAGGCCCAGCATCATCTAGTCTTTCTAACTTCCACTGCTTGTACCAAGGTTGAAAAACATCCTATAACTGATATGCAGCTAGCTTAGCACTCTCACTAGGAGTAACCCCCATGTTGTTTGTAACCTTTGGAACCTGATCGATAAATTCCTGAGGGTCATCATCTAACTTAGACTCGAGAAAGGATAAAGGATTTATTCGGGTAAAGTCCCGAATCTTGGCTGCAACTAAATTAGCCAAACGGTCGGCTACAATGATAGATGGTCATTCATTCTGAGCACCAACTAACTGAGCAAGAGTAGTGAATGCAGCTCTAAACTCTGCATAAGAAACATGTTCGCCCAAAGGTACTTCGAGCTGAGGGGCTGACTGATTCCTATTTCTTCTTTTTAGAGGAATGTTCTGTAGAAGAAAGGGAGAAGTGGATTAGACTGAGAGATTGACTAGAGATTATGCTTGCTGGCACGGCATGAATACTTTAAAAAGGGAAACTATTCCTAAAACATCTTATAGCCTCTTACACATAAATGTGGCGTGCAATATACCCATGTACAAGACTCAACTAGATACGGCTTTCAAACTTCCTAGGAGTCTATTGAACATTAGGCTATGATACTAAGTTTGTAACACCCCAAATCTGGTACCCAAAATGCTATATGGTACTCATGACCCCGAAGGACCACAGGATAACCCATGACTGATATATGTACCTGTATACTGTATAATATACTGTATAATGTGGAAATATAAACTGAAAGGCCAATAGGTTCAAAACTATAACATAAGATCTGATAAATCATAGCATATGGATGGGGTATAATATACCTAAAACAACTAAAATAACTAACTGAACATGGTAGTATGAAAAGCCTCTAACTGATTGAACTATTTGGATAAGGAGTTGATGGGATATGTCCCCAACTAACTCCAACTAATAAATTAATTAATGAGATAATAAAAGAATTATCATATTCTTGAAAGATGGGGATGCACTGCTAACTCTGATTATTGAGACTGGAATACTACTGATGCTCTGAAGCTCGTGCTTCCGAACCTATAGTATAAGACACGATAGCGCAAATGTGTCAGTACTTTAAATTTACTGGTATACATGTGTGGTATGCTAAAGCATGGGGTTCATATGCATGAATAATATTGGCTAACTGACTATATAAATGTGAGAATACATGCATGAATACACAATAACTATCTCTGAGATCGTGATAACATGAATTTACTGATAACTAACATGACTAATGATTGAGTTCTAATAACTAATATAATTGATAACATGAGTTATTATATTTGGCAATCATGAATCTGATGGAACTACCTGAGCTCCGTACTATTTTGAGTTAACTGTATCTGACAGTCCTGAACCTGAAGAACTATCTGAGTTCTTTTATTGATATTGACACTGAAACTATGGGAAGTAGTTATCTAACCGACTTGCCCCAAATGATGCATTATAGCTGAATTGGGGTCCAATCTGTGCTCCGATTGGAAGGGTGTCAATACCACACCACTGGTAAGGACAATCTGTGAGTGACCCTCATATAATAAGTAACTCTAGTGAGAACGGTGGGAACCCTCATATGAAAGGTTAAACCACCTCATCTACCCTAATATAGAAGGCTATGATGTCTCAATCTATGCTAGCTACATAGTTCTAGAATGCAAGGATTACTTCTAAGAATCACACCCTCATGTAACAGGTGAGTTCCCATCTTTGGGTTCACTCAGTACTAGTTTCTACTCCTATCTAAATAGACACTAAACATGATTAACTGAACTGACTAGACATAGTTAACTGAGTTTTGTTGACTGATAAAATATTACTAAGGTCTGATAACTGACTGAGATTTACAGAAGTTACTGAGTTTTCCTAAGTCATGAGACTGACTGAATTCTACTAAACATGGCTTGACTGAGAGTATCTTGAGAACATAACATAGGCTCTAGGAATACAGCTAAATTGTTGGGTACAAGTTCCCCCAGGACTCGATGGAAAGAAACTGACAAAGCCTGACTATCTTGAATACATGACCAACATCACAATCCCTAATTAATTTATTAAGGCATTTCATCAAACAATTGATATGCATAAACTTGTACATAAATTGGGATTTCATACTATCATACTAGTAGGGCACTTTTTCTTCACATAAGCATTTAATCAAACACATGGTAAGCATGGTATATATAGACAACATCAAACAATAAATAAACATCATAATTCAACTCTAATTTCACCATTCAAGGGTTTAATCATGGATTCACATGAAACTACACCTATAATAATCAATTCAACTTACGATTTTTCACTAAACATGGAATAGAATTCAATTGGTCATTATCAACATGAACAAAAACTAACCCAACATGAAATTCATAAAACTCCATACATTTGAACTTCGGAAAGAGATTCTTGGGATTCATAGATGAAAGGATTCCATGAATGAACACTATGCATACCTGGATGAGTGATTTCTTGAAGATCTGTGGAGGAAAACTTGAATTCTTGGCTTGGAATTAATCACCTAGGGTTTCTTATTCTTAGGGATTGATCCTTAAGAGAAACCATATTCTGTTATTATAGAAAAATAATCAACTTATGAGCTATGGTTGGGTATAATTAAGGGTTAAATCATGTGAAAAAAGACCCAAATACTCAATAGCGATAGTCCATCATTTTGACCGTCATAAGTGGACCAGGATAGAGAATCACTGCCTATGTTGCAACGGCTTGGGTGATGTTCCATCACAAGTATGATGGTTCATCAACCTATCCATCGCACCTTATCTAGAAGCTTGCCTCACTGTCTTGGCTACGATGGTCAAGGCAATGTCCATCACTAGGTCGATGTCCATCAACCTGGTCGTCGCACTTGGGCGATTCTGACAGCTTTGAGTAAAAAATCCATAACTTTTTACTCCGATACTATATATGGATGAAATTGGCATCATTGGAAAGTTAATTCAATTTTCCACATGATAAAAGTGAATATATTAAAAATTCCACATGCACAAAAATGAATTCATCTTTCAAAGAATATTTCTAACATTCTTGAGATGATTTCAAGCTTAGAAAAAGTACGAGGTATTACAATATCTCCCCCTTGAGAATATTCATCCTCGAATGAGACTTAAAGAGGGGGAAGAAGATAAACTGACGTACATACTGAATATAAATAACTAGAACATGACTGACATGACTGATAACTGAACATATCATACTGAACATGCATATCTGATGCATGCGTAACTAATTCATGAATGCATGACTGAGTGTTCTGATGAACTTAGTTTCTCACAATGAGAATGCATATCTAATACAAAATTATATAACTAAACTGATACATGAATACATGACTGAATATATAATGGTATCTGATACCTAATTTATACTGGGATTCTGATCATGAATGGGATTCCAAGCTTGTAACTGAAATCTGAACAAAAAACTAAAAAGCTTGAGGAGAACTATTACCTTGAGCTTGATTTGAGTTGGCGAGGAAGAGGTAAGGATACTTGGTATGAATTTCTGCTTCTATTTCCCAAGTATCTCCTTCGATGGACTGATTTTGCCTAAGAACTTTTACTAGAGGGACTTCTTTGTTCCTCAGTCTACGAGTCTAATAGTCTAGGATTTTGACTGGAATATCTTCATAAGAGAGGCTGTTCTAAACATCTATGCTCTGAATAAGGACTACAACTGTTGGATCACCTATGCACTTCATGAGTAAAGTGACATGGAAGACTGCATAAACTGAGGCTAGATCTAAACGTAACTCGAGCTCATAGGCTACCTTGCCAAGGCGACTAAGAATTTTAATGGGACAAATATATCAGGGACTGAGATTTCCTTTCTTGCCAAATCTCTTCACTCCCTTCATGGGAGAGATCTTTACATAAACATAGTCACCAATCTTGAACTCAAGATCTTTTCTACGGATATCTGTGTAAGACTTCTTTTGGCTCTGAGCAGCCTGGAGTCTTTCTCTGATCAACTGGACTTTCTCTAAGGCATCCAATACCAAGTCAGGTCCTATAATTGAGGCCTCACTATCTTTGAACCAATCGACTGGAGATCTATATCTCCTACCATAGAAAGCTTTGAATAGAGCCATCTAAATACTGGAATAATAGTTATTATTGTATGAAAACTCAATCAAAGGTAAGTGGTCATCCCAACTATCCTTGAAATCTATTGTGTATGCCCTTAGCATACCTTCTAGGGTCTGAATGGTATTTTTTGCTTGACCATATAGCTGAGAATGGAAGGCTGTACTGAGATAAATTTGGGCACCAAAACCCTTTTGGAATGCTTTTCAGAAATGAGAGGTGAACTGAGTACCACAGTCTGAAATAATAGATGGAGGAACACCGTGCAATCTGACCAATTCTCTGATGTAGAGTTTAGCGTAATCCTTGGTTGAATAAGAGGTATAGACTGGAAGAAAATAAGCTGATTTGGTTATCCTGTCTACAATGACCCAAACTAAATCATGCTTATAATGGGTACGAGGCAAACCCATCACGAAGTCTATGTTCACAACTTCCCACTTCAAAGTAGGAATACTAAACTCCTGCATAGACCCACTAGGCTTCTGATGCTCTATCTTAACCTGCTGACATATGGAGCACTTACCCACAAACTCTACAATATGTCTCTTCATCCCACTCCACCAATAGATTTCCCACAAGTCGCGGTACATATTCATGGCCCCTAGATGAATAGAGTAGTGCGCACCATGCTCTTTTGGAAGAATTCATTGCCTTAAGTCATCTACACCTGGAACACAGATATGACCTTGACAATGCAAAACACCATCTCCCCCTTGGGAGAAAATCTCTATTTTCTGATCCTAGACTGACTTTTTCAACTTGACTAATCTGGGGTCTCTACCTTGCTTTTCTTTCACCTTGGAAACTAGAGATGATTCTGAACTACTATGAACCCTTATGTTACTCTCTTCTGTATCGACTAAGCAAATGCCCAGTCTGGTAAGCTGATGAATTTCCTAAATAACTTCTGCTTACTGTCCTCAACATGAGTAACACTCCCATGGATAATCTACTGAGAGCATCGGCCATAATATTGGCCTTTCCTGGATGATAAAAGATACTCATGTCATAATCTTTCAAGAGCTCTAACCATTTTCTCTGACGAAGATTGAGATCTTTTTGGGAAAAAACATACTAAAGGCTCTTATGATCTGTGAGCATATCTATATGAACATCGTATAAATAGTGCCCCAAATCTTCAAGGCAAATACTATGGCTATTAACTCAAGATCATGAGTAGGATAATTCTTCTCATGAGGTTTAAGATGTCTGGAGGCGTAGGCTACGACCTTACTATTCTGCATGAGGGCACAACCCAAACCTACTCTGGATGAATCAAAATACACTATGAACCCGTCTGAACCCTCTAGAAGAGCTAGGACTAGAGATGAGGTGAGTCAAGTCTTTAACTCCTGAAAATTCTTCTCGCAAGGATCTGACCACTGAAACTTGACTTTATTCTGAGTCAATCTGGACATAGGGGATGCAATATAAGAAAATCCCTCAATAAATCATCTGTAATAGCTAGTCAAACCTAAGAATTTCTAGATGTAAGATGGAGAGACAGGGTGAGGATAGCTTCTTACTGCTTTAATTTTTTGAGGATCTACTCTAATGCCATTATTAGAAATGATATGACCAAGGAATACTACTGACCTTAGCCAAAACTCGTACTTACTAAATTTGGCAAACAGCTAATGATCTCTGAGAGTCTAAAGTATGATTCTGATATGGTCTGCATGATCACGCTCACTGCTGGAATAGACCAGAATATCATCTATGAAGACTTTGATGAATATTTCCAAATATTGCTTGAACACACGATTCATAAAGTCCATTAAAGATACTGGGGGATTAGTAAGACCAAAGGACATGACTAGGAATTTGAAGTGACCATACAGAGTACGAAAGGTTGCTTTCGGAATGTCATATTCTCCAACTTTGAGTTGATGGTAGCCTGATCTGAGGTCTTTCTTAGAGAAATAGCTGGCACCCTAAAGTTGGTCAAACAAGTCATCAATTCTAGGTAGAGGATACCTGTTCTTGACCATGACTTTATTAAGCTAATGGTAATCAATATACATCCTGAGAGAACCGTCTTTCTTTCGCATGTATAAGACTGGTGTGACCCACGGGGACACACTAGGTATGATGAATCCCTTATCTAAGAGATATTCAACAGGTCTTTTAATTCTCTAGGTTCTACAGGTGTCATTCTGTATGGCGGAATAGATATAGGCTGAATATTTGGAAGAAGATCAATGCTGAAGTCTAATTCCCTTTTGGGAGGAATTCCTGGAAGATCTTCAGGAAAGACATCTGAATATTCACTTACTACTGGGACTAATTCAAGACTGAGAGTTTCAAAACTAGTGCTCTTAACTTGAACAAGATGATAGGCACATCCCTTAGATATTATTTTCCTTGCCCGAAGGTAAGAAACAAGCTTACCTCTGAAATCTGAAGTACTACCCTTCCACTCAAGGATAGGTTTATTCAGAAGCTGGAACTGGACTATTCTATTTCTGCAGTCAACTGTGGCATAGAAGGAATGAATCCAATCCATGTAGAGAATGATATCAAAACCAGTCATCTCTAATTTGACTAAGTCTGTTGAAGTGAATTTTTGAAATATCATAACCTAGCAGTTCCTGTATACCAGCATGGCAATGATGATTTTACCCACTGGGGTAGAGACTGAAAAGGGCTCTGCTAGAATTTCAGGACTGATTCCAAAATCGCCTGTTATATAGGGAGTAACAAAAGACAAAGAAGATCCTAGATCTAGCAAAGCGTAAACATGCACATGAAAGATCTATAACGTACCAGTGACCATATCAGGAGAATTTTTTTGATCTTATTTGGATTGAAGAGCATAGAGTCTAATTGGGTGTTGCCCACTAGTATCGCTGGAGATGGCACCCTGCTTGTTTGGGTAACTGAACTGAGCTGAGGAATGGTTCTACTGACTTGAGAACCTGGCTGAGGATAGTCTCTGACTCTGTGGCCTGTCTTGCCACACCCAAAACAAATACTACTACCATCTCCTTATATAACCTAATGGTTCTTGCCACAAGTCTGGCAAAGAGGATAGGTGCGAGAACTTCTAACACTGCCCTAAGACTTAGAGCCTGGTGCTCTATCTTTTTTACCATCCCTGAACTTAGGAGCTGGAGCACTAGCTAAAGAATAAGCTAGAACTAATGACTTAGGACGAAACTGAGAATAGTTTCCTCCTTCTAATTTGGGCTGAGCAAAGTTAAAACTAATTTTCCTTGCACTCTTATTTTGCTTCTCTCTCATCTTAATGTTTTGATCTTCTATCTGCTGAGCATGAGTCATAAGTCTAGCTAAATTTATGTCACTATTCAACATCATAGATCTACACTCATTGACCACACTGTCATTCACCCTAGAAACAAACTTACTCATCTTAGCCCTGTTGTCTGCAACCACATAAGGGGCATATCTGGATAATTGAGTAAACTTAAGAGAATACTCTTTAGCCATCATATTTCCATGCCTAAGGTTGATAAATTCTAACACCTTATCCACTCTCAGCTCTTTGGGAAAGAATTTATCTAAGAATACGGTGACAAACTCCTCCCACTCAATAGGCCCTACATCATCTGGCCTTTCTAACTTCCATTGCTTGTACCAATGTAAGCAAAGTCCTGTAAGTGATATACAGCTAGCTCAGCACTCTTACTAGAATTAACCCCTATGATTTCTTTAACCTTCTGAACTTGATCGATGAATTTTTGAGGGTCCTCATCTGACTTAGACCCAAGAAAGGATGGAGGATTCATTCGAGTGAAGTCCCAAATCTTGGTTGCATCTGAATTGGCCATTGGATTACCCAAAACAATAGCTAGTCATTTATTCTGAGCGGAAACTGACTGATCAAGAGTAGTGAATACAACTCTGAACTCTACATGAGAAACATGTTCACCTAAAGCTACTTCAGGCTGAGAGGCTAACTAATTTCTATTTCTTCTTTTTGGAGGCATGTTCTGTAGAAGAAAGGAAGAAATAGATTAGACTGAAAGATTGACTTGAGATTATGGTCACTGGCTTGACATGAATACTAAAAGAAGGGAAACTGTTCTAAATCATATTATAGCCACCTACACATAAATGTGGCACGCAACACACCCATGTACAAAACTATACTAGATGCAGGTTTTAGATTTTTTAGGACTCTATTGAACCTTAGGCTTTGATACAAAGTTTGTAACGCCCCAAATCTGGTACCCAAAATGCTACATAATGCTTATGAACCCAAAGGACCATAGGCTAACCCATGACTTATATCTATACTCGTATACTGCATAATATACTATGTAATGTGGAAACATAAACTGGAAGGCCACAAGGTTCAAAACTATACAGATAAATCATAGCATATGGATGAGGTATAATATACCCAAAAAAGTAAAATAACTAATTGAACATGGTAGTTTGAAAAGCGTTTAACTAACTAAACTGTCTGGATAAGGAGTTGATGGAATGTCTAAACTAACTCCAACTAATAAATTAATTAATACAATAATAAAATAATGATCATGTCCTCAAAATATGGGGACACATTGCTAACTCTAACTGTTGTGACTGGAATACTACTGATGCTTTGGAGGCCATGCTTCCAAAACTATGGTATAAGACACCATAGCGTAAATGATTCAGTACTTTGAATGTACTGGTATGCATGTGAGGTAGGCTGAATGCATGGGGTTCATATGCATAAACAATACTAGGTAACTGACTATATGAACATGAGAACATGCATGAATACACAGTAACTATATCTGAGATCGTGATAACATGAATTTACTAATAAGTAACATGACTAATGACTGAGTTCTGATAATTGATCTAACTAATAACATGAGTGATTGTATGTAACAGTCCTGAATCTGATAGAATAAGCTGAGCTCTGAACTGTTCTGAGTTGACTGTATTTGATAGTCCTAAACCTGAAGAACTATCTAAGTTCTTTTACTGATATTGATATAAAAAATGATGGAAGTATTTATCTAACCGACATGCCCCAAATGATGCATTATAGCTGAATTAGGGTCCAATATGTGCCTTGATTGGAAGGGTGTCAATACCGCATCACTGGTAAGGATAATTTGTGAGTGACCCTCATATAACATGTAACTCTAGTGAGAACGGTGAGAACCCTTATATGATAGGTTAAGCCACCTCATCTACCCTCTTTTAGTAGGCTATGATTTCTTAACCTATATTGGCTACATAATTCTATAATGCAGGGATTGCTTTTAAGAATCACAACCTCATATAACAGGTGAGTTCCCATCCTTGGGTTCACTCGGTGCTAATTTCTAATTCTATATAAATAGATACTGAACATGACTAACTGAACTGACTGGAATTATTTAACTGAGTTCCGTTGACTGATGGAATATTACTGAGGTCTGATAACTGACTGAGATTTACTGAAGTTACTGAGTTTTCCTAAGCCATGAGACTGACTGAATTCTACTGAAAATGGCTTGACTGAGAGTATCTTGAGAACATGAATAGGCTCTAGGCATACAGCTAAATTGTCGAGTACAAGTAGCCCCAAGACTCAATGGAAAGAAACTGACAAAACATGACTTTCTTGAATACATGACCAACATCACATTTCCTAATTCATTTATTAAGTCATTTCATTAAATAATTGATATGCATAAACTTGTACATAAATGGGGATTTCATACTATCATACTAATAGGGCACTTTTTCTTCACATAGGCATTTAATCAAATACATGGTAAGCATGGTATATGTAGAAAACATCACACAGCAAGTAAATATCATGATTCAACTCTAATTTCACCATTCAAGGGTTTTATCATGGATTCACATGAAACTACACCTATAATAATCAATTTCACTTACGATTTATCACTAAACATAGAATAGAATTCAATTGGTTATTATCAACATGAACAAAAACAAACCCAACATGAAATTCATAAAAATTCATACACTTGAACATTTAAAAGAGATTCTTGGGCTTCATGGACAAAAGGAGTCCATGAATGAACACTATGCATACCTGGGTGACTGATTTCTTGAAGATCTCTGGAGGAAAACTTAAATTCTTAGCTTGGAATTAAGTACCTAGGGTTTCTTGTTCTTGGGGATTGATCCTTGAGAGAAATTCTATTTTGTTTTTGTAGAAGAATAATGAACTTATGAGCTATGGTCGGGTGTAATTAGGGGTGGAAAAGACCCAAATACCCTTTTAAAAATGCTTTAAAATAACTAAACAGGATGTGCGATGGCTCGTGCGATGGTCCATCACTAGCTCGACGGTTTATCATTTCGACTGTTGTAGGTGGACCAGGATAGGGACTCACTACCTAAGTAGCGATGGCTTGGGCGACGATCCGTCGCAAGCTCGATAGTCCATCAACCTATCCGTCATACCTTATCTAGAAGGTTTCCTCACTGTCTTGGCTACGACAGTCAAGGCGACGGTCCATCACTAAGTCGACGGTCCGTCAATATAGCTTTTGACCTGGGCGATTTTGACAGCTTTAAGTACAACATCCATAACGTTTAACTTTGATACTGGATTTGGACGAAATTGGTATCGTTGGAAAGCTAATTTAATTTTCCACATGATAAAAAGTGAACCACATGCATAAAAATGGATTCATCTTTCAAAGTAAATTTCTAACATTCTTGAGATGATGTCAAGCTAGAAAAAAGTACGGAGTATTACATGCCTAAACACATTTTTTGAAACTGAAATTTTAATTTGATTGTTGTTTCTAATAAATAATGGAAATCACATGATTTATAAGTTTTTTATGGGAAAGGAATCTGTACATTAATTTAAGGTAATTTTACCATAATTACTGCAACTGATTTTAGTTAATTAAGGGCAGTAAAACTATTTAGATTTTTATAGCAACAATTTGTTAAAATACAAAATACAAGTTGCTATATTATGTAATTATGAAAGTGTTGCTATGAATCTCATAATTTAGGTCTTAAATATGCTATTTGTGAATTTTTCCCCTTTTTATTAGTTATGTTTGATTAAGATCTAGTTTTTATTTGCATACTTTAAATGTTTGATTCCATATCTTCCTACTCTCTTAGCGTATTTTCGTAATCTATGAGGTGTTTGAACTATTTGATTTTGTTGGTATGACATATTTCCTTTCTCTATTTGTTGTATATGAATCTAAAATAACCTTGGTACATCGTATAACCCCTTTGGCATGAGCTTGCCTGGGATCCCTGAGATCCTTAGGATCTCGACAACGCCCAGGGTTGGTTATGTGTCACCAAAAGTATATTTTGAATTCATAGTGTGCTTTGTTTCTTTCTTTATGTTCACAGGTTGGAGGTGAAGAAGAGTTTCCCAGGGTGGGAAAGGATAGTAAAGGGCTTGTCAATTAGTTTTTAGTTATTTACTAGTTTTTCATTTCATTCACTTGTTTTGTAATGAATAGTTTATGTATAATGAAAATATGGGGATTTCTTGGGGGGTATGTGTTTTACATGATTATGTGAATCACTTAGGCAAACATAATTTGTGATTTATTAATTGATCTGCCTGTCTCTTGGAAAGCATGTTTTAGGTTGATAAATAACTTTACAAATTTAAAATCAACTTCGAGCATGTCAAACTTTAACTTATAACGTGTTTAACTAATTTTTTTAGCACATTTGATTTGTTTCCAGCACTTTAAATTATTTCTGCGTGTTTTTATTAATTTTTAGTATGTTTATAAATTTTCTACTTTTAAAATATTAATCCAGCATAATAAATTACTTTTTCAGCATTTAAAATTTTAATTTTCAACATATTAAATCACTTTTCAGCATATTAAATTAATTTTCAACATACAAAAAATGAATTTCCAACACATAAAATGAATTTTCAGCATATTGAAATAAATTTTCAGCATACTAAACTAATGTTTAGAATGTTCCTAATCAGAACTGCAATCTCCAGCATGTTAATTATTTTTAGTGTTTGAATATGTTTTCTAGCACGATAAAATTACTCCCTAGAACTTTTACTAATTTGCAACATGTTTAATTATCTCTTGCATGATAGAATTAGCTATTATCATTTCCTAACATGTTTTCTTGACTTTCGACTTGCCGTTTAACTTAATAAATTTACAAAATATTGTTTTGAAATGATTTGACAATTATCTTTCATCAATTAACAACTATTTATCACTTAGTATCATGCCTATAAAATTTAAATGATTAATTTTTAATATATTAATTAGTTGTTTGACATTTTTAGATATCATGCTTTTAGGTTCTAAAATGTGTAATTAGTTGTTTAGTTAATCACATGCTTAACTAACTCTTAACTAATGAAGAGATTTTGTTAGAGACAATTATGCGCTAAATGTTGTCCTTATTGCTTGATGCGCTTTGAGTCTAATTAGGAAGCCTAGTTACTTTGTCTAGATCCTAAATTCAAAGTAGAAAGTTCAATGCCTCTTGGACATTAGAATGGGACGATGTAATACACTGTATTTCCTTAGCTTAAGATTAACTCTCACTTCATGAGTTATCCAATATAAAAATTTTTAAATGCTCATTATTTTTTAGTTTACAGCCTGCCATTGTGTAGGAAATTGAATCATCTTTCCAACGATATAAAGTTGCCTAAATTCGATAATCAGGTAATAAGTTATGGCTATTTTAAATTTCAGTCGTTAAACACCATAATTCAGGCCAGTAGTGCATCGCGAAGTAAGCCAAAATGGCAATTTTCAGTTTCCAGTGAGGAACCGTGATAGCCGCGCGTTGCACCAAAGCTTATTTTCACATTTGTCAATTTGCAGTGAGCCAATGCGATTGTACTGCATCGCGCCGAGTTTCCAGGTCCCATCTAGTATTGCAACACGATTCCACCTTGTCGTGCCACCATCCACATTCCCAGTTGTTATTTTTCAGTGGCTTGGCGCGATAGCTATGCGTCGCGCTAGGGCCTAAAATTGAGTTTTTTAGTATGAATTTTTAAGTCATTCTCAGGGGTAAATGTGTATTTTTTTTCACGACCCTAATTAGTCTAAACACAAACTTTACCCCTAAATAATTCATTATCTCATCATTTATTCACTTGATTCAAAGATTAAGTCATCATCTCTAAAAAGAGGCTAAACTCTAGCTTCAAGAAACAAGAGCAAAAATCAAGAGCCTCTCCTAGAACCTTCAAGAATTAACAATCCAAGGTATGTTAGGTGTTCATCTATGGGTTCTTTCACCCATAGAGTGCACGAATAAATTTTTAAAACTACAGGATTGTTGATTTATGAATTACATTCTTGAAATTGAATTGAAATTATGTTCATGTTATTGTTGGATTTTAATCCATGGTTTAAATTACAAGTTCCAAGAATTGATCCTAGTATGTGTTGATTTATATGATATTCTTGATAAACCCTTCGATTTGCAAGTTGATTGTTGAAACCATGTCAAACGTAAGTTTTTATGATTTAATGATTCAGTTATGCCTCCCCATGTGTTTAATAAAATGCTTATGTGAATGAAATAGTGCAATTATAACGTAATAGCATGTATTCCCCATGCATGTAAAAGTTAATGCATTAAAGTGTTTGATAAAATGTCTTTATGAGTGAATTATGAACAAGTGTACATTGTTATGTATTTCAAGATTATGCTATGCCTTTCTTTTATGCTATCGATTCCTGGGGTATTTAATACCCGATAATTTAGCTATTTACCTAGAGCTAGTGTCAGCTACAGAATCTAATTCATGTCACGATCAGTAGTACTCTCAGTCAGTTACAGAACTCAGTCGGTTACAGAACTTAGGAAAACTCAGTGAACTCAGTATTCAGTCCAATCCAATTCAGTATACTCAGTTCAGTGTCTTTCAGTTGGGAGTAGGATTCAGAACTTAGTGAACCCAAGTATGGGGGCACATATGCCAGTAGAGGGTGTCATCCTTAGAATCAATCCTTGCTTTCTAGAACTACGTAGAAAGCGTATGTTGAGACATCAAACATGCCAGTTGAGGGTTAATAGGGTGTTTTAACCTGTCAGATGAAGGTTCCACCGTACTAATTAGAGTACCTACTAGATAAGGGTAACTCTTCAGTATCTTTACTCGTGGCACAGTACTGACACCCTTCCAACTAGGGTCACAAGTTAGACCCCAACTCAGTCATCTTATCTTATTCGGGGCATGTCAGCTAGATGATTACCTCTCATAGTCTAAGTTTTAATCTTCAGAATAGAACTTAGTTCAGTTCTACAGAATCAGGACTGTCAGATATAGTCAACCAGTAATAGTTATTAGTAACTTCAGATATCATTTACTCAGTATCAGAATTTAGGACTTAGCTTCAGACAATCTTAGTCACATTATTTATTTATATGCACATTAGTGCATACTCAGTATTTGTAGCAGTATCAGTTATCCATGTACTCTCATATTTAGTTACTCTATATCATATGGTTAGTTATTGTTTATGCATATGAACCCTTATATTCAGCCTTACCTCATCTACCATACCAGTATATTCCACATACTAACACATATTCTTTTTTTGTGCTATAATGTCTCATATCATAGGTTTAGATGCTTAGGTTCCCGATCGCATATAGATAGATTCAGATTCATCCAGCAGCAGCATATTAGCGATGATTCCTTAGCATTTGAGGATATTTTTTTATTTCATTATTTTAGTAGACTCAGTATTTCAGTAAATGGAATTAGTTGGGGGATTGTCCCATCAACTCCACTTTTAGAAAATTTTAGTTAGAGGTTTTTCAGACAGTGTTTAGTTTTACAGATTGTTATTTTAGTTGATACACTTTAGCAGTATTTGAAAATTTTGAACCTTATGGCATTTTAGCCTATTTTTTTGCATTTATTACAGTATTATGTTTCAGTGCTCACAGCAGATATCAGCCATGGGTTAACTTATGATCCTTCAGGGCCATAAGCACTGTGTAGCATCTGGGGTATAGAATCGGGGTATTACAAGCTTGGTATAAAAGCCTAAGGTTTAACAACATCCTAGAAAGTCTAAAAGCCGTATCTAGTAAAGTCTTGTACATGGGTTTGTAGAGCGTCACACTTATGGACAGGAGGCTATGAGATGTTTTAGGAAAAGTTTCCCTTCTTTTAGTATTCATGTCATGAGAGTGAGCATGAGCTCAATTTAAAATCTTGGTATAATCTATTTTCTCCTTTTCATTTAAAGAACATGCCTCCCAAAAATACAAACAAAAGGAGAACTAGAAACCAGTCAGCACCTCAGCCCATTCAAGTAAATTCCCTGGATGAGCGTGTCTCCCATACAGAATTTAGAGCTGCATTTAGTAGTCTAGCCAAATCCGTAGTATCTTAGAATTAATGACTAACTATTGTTCTAGCCAATCAAGTGGACAATACTGTTGCATCCAAGATTCGGGTCTTCACACGAATGAATCCTCCCCTATTCTCAAGATCTAAGCCAGAAGAGGATCCGCAAGAGTTTTTTGATCAGGTTCAGAAAGTCACATATATTATAGGAGTAAGTTCCGATGAGAATGCTGAGTTAGCCACCTATCAGCTACAAGATGTGGCTCATACGTGGTTTAAGCAGTGGAAGGTAGACAGGGGCACAAATTCAGAGCCCATAGAATGGGAAGAGTTTGCTTCTGCTTTCCTAGAGAGATTCTTTTCCTTAGAGCTGAGAGAAACCAAGGTATTAGAGTTTATCAACCTTAGTCAAGGTAGTATGAGCGTGAAAGAATATTCCCTTGAGTTTACTCAGTTAACCAAGTATGATCCCCATATAGAAGCAGACAGTAGGTCCAGAATGAGCAAGTTCATATCTTGGGTGTCAGATAGTATGCTTAAGGAGTGAAAACATCGATGTTGATTAAGGAGATAGACATATCTAAGCTCATGGTCTATGTTTAGTAGATAGAAGAGGCTAAGATCAAAGAGAGAGAGGGGCAAAACAAGAGTGCTAGAACAGCTATCTTCAATTTTAATCAGCCTAAGGCAGAGAGCGGTAACCGTTCCCAGTTTTATCCAAAATCTTTAGTTACAGCTCCATCCTCAGCCAGTTCTCCAGTACCTAAATTCAAAAATGGTAACCAAGATAAAGTGCTAGGCTCTAGGTCATAGGGTAGTGTCAGCACTGCTCAAACAAATTCTCTCTGCCATATATATGGTAAAAACCATAAGGGTATCTATAGAGTTGGCAGTGATGTTTGTTTTGGATGTGGCAAGCCAGGACACAAGTTAGAGATTGTCCTCAAGTAGGTTCTCAGGGTCAGTATAATAATTTTTCAGCCCAACCAGGTCGCCCGAATCAGCAGGGTGTAGCTTCCATTGCCACCAATGGGCAACATCCAAATAGGCTTTATGCACTTCGGTCCAGATAAGATCAGAAAAATTCTCGTGATGTGGTCACTGGTACATTACAGATATTCCATTTACATATTTATTCCTTATTAGATCCGGGAGCTTCTCTATCTTTTTTAACTCCTAGCATAGCAGTCATCTTTATGTCACACTAGAAAATCTTGATTGGACCTTTCTTAGTGCATACCTCAGTAGATAAATTTATTCCAGCAAGATGAGTATACAAAAATTGCACGGTTACAGTATTTCAAAAAATCCCCTCATCTAATTTTAGTAACAGAGTCATTCTATTTCAATTTACTGATGGACCAATCATTGAATGAAGGGGTAGTACCTGAGTTTCAGTTAATCTAAGTTTAAATCCCTAGATTGAACTAGTAGAAAGAGAAGTTGAGAATTCTAAGTTAGTCAGTGTTGAGGTTGCTATATGATGATTTTTGGGGCAATAGAAAGCTAAGAATCATGTATCAGAAGGAAGTACTTGCAGTGGACCTTACATCATCAGGATTAGTCTTTCAGAATGAGTTTAGTGTTTACGAGTATTGTCATATCTCTTACTCTAGATTAAAGTGGTTTTAGTTTGATTTAGAGTTTATTAAGTGCCTCACGGTCTAAGAATAACGGCTTTAATCTAAGGGGGAGATGGAGCACAGGTAACCAAGTGAGGCTTTTAGATTTTAGTAGTAATGCCAGTATGTGTAGAAAAGTAGTGGGAGAGGTTAATGCCCAACCCGTCCTTACCTCAATGCAAAGTTTTACACATCAGCTATCACGATATCTACTCACACAGTACATGTTAGCTCTACGATCCAAGCCCAAATTCGTGCACATTATTGAATATTATCTATGCTTATAGTTCCTATTATAAAGAGTTCCAATTCACTTATTGTTTTGAATCATGTTCTATGAAAATAGAAACTCCAAAATCAGGTCATGCAGATCATGACTCATGTACTCATTCTTTATAGTATGCTCAGTTCAGCGTTCAGTTCAAGACTCAGTCCAGTTTAAGGTTTGCTTGACCAACACATACAGTTTTCAGTTATTTAGTTGTCAGTATCTCAGTATTTCAGAATCACGTCATGCTCTTAGTCTTTCATTCCTAGATAATACCATTTCCATGAATTCATGTTCAGTTACCTCATGTTCCTCAGTTGGCCCTTACCTCAGATGCATAGTACTTTATAGTTTTAGTCTAGTTATTCAGGTTAAGTACAGTTTAATCTTACATAACCAATATCTGACTATCATTCAAACAATTAATCAATAAGTTAGTATGTTTACACATACGTGTTTAATTCCCATGTGCATGTTTTCAGTAGCGCCAAGTAAAATACGATGTTGAAGTAGAAATTACAGTTGAGGGAATAGTTGAGAAATATGGCTAGGATGGCAAGCTAGTAGTTTCAGTGCATGAGGCATAGTAACTCTGTCTTAGATGACATTTCATTGGCCTCACCCCATATTATAGAATTATAGCCATGACATGATTTTTTACCCAGAAGTCGTATTCAAACCATGCCAAAATTTCCTTACTCCCTAAAGTCAGTAGAACTTTATATAAAGAGTGTTAAGAAACACTCTAGTTTAGTATAAATTTTCAGCATGAGATAGTCCGTACAGCCAGTAATTCAGTTTAGTAGTCAGATGGACAAGTTCGTATATTTTTCCCATATTTTTATCTAGTTGTACTATCTGAAGTCTCATGAATGTAACCATTCCAAGATAGAGCAACCAGGTAGTTGTGTATTCAACCCAGTTCATGTGTCATGCCTCAGTTTTAGATACCAGATATTCAGTCACGAATCAGTTTGTAGGTGCCCCGTGCATCATATCAGCTTTCTTAGAATACCAGCCAAGTAAGCATTCTTTGGGGAACATAATATCCCAAGGAGGAAAAGCACTAGAACCCCTAAACCTTCATGTCCTAAACCTTCTAATTTTTCTTTACATAATAAGAACTCATTTGGAGTTGTGATAACTTATAAGTTGACTCTCTCATTCCTTTCTCAGCCGTATGACCATTCCCATAGCATGGCATGTATTCAAGGAATTAGTTTAGTTCATGATATTTAGTTCATGTATCATATTTCTGGCTTAGTTTTGTCCTCATGTTCCCGTTCATGCGTGTCTATTAAATGATCTTGAGTTGAGATAGGTGATTCTATATTCTTGAAAATCTCTTTCATGAAGGGAGTGAAGAGGTTCAACAATAAGGAAAAGATCATCCCCGATACGTCAATCCTTACAGAATTCTTAGTTATTTTGGAAAGGTAGCTTATAAGCTTGATTTGTATTCGGATCTAGCCTCAGTGCATCCTGTATTCTATGTATCCTTGCTAAAGAAATGCATTGATGACCCAACAGTCATAGTTCCTTTAAAGGATGTAAATATTCAGAATGATTTCTCTTTCGAAGAGGTTCCAGTCCAGATCCTCATCATCAGATTCGTAGATTGAGGAACAAAAAAATTCCCTTAGTCAAAGTCCTTTGGTGGAATTAGTACATAGAAGGAGCTACTTGGGAAACAGAAGAAGATCTATGAACCAAGTATCCTCACCTCTTCTCCACAACCTCAGATCCAGCTTAAGGTAACAGTCTTCCTTAGCTTTACTCAGTTCCGTGTCCAGCTATAATTATAACCTGGTATCCATTACTATTGCATATTCAGGCATGAATTTATGAACTAGTTAAGTCATGTACTAATGCATCCGATATGCATGTTCAGTATGAAAACAAAACTTATCAGTAGCTTCAGTCATGTAGTCATGCATCATATATGCATGTTCAGTGTATAAACTCAGTCTATCAGTGTCTCAGCTTAATCAGTCTTGTTTGAGGACGAATGTTCCCAAGAGGGAGATATTGTAATACCCCATATTTCCTTAGCTTAAGATTAACTCTCAATTCATGAGTTATCTAATATAAAAATTTTGAAATGCTTATTATTTTTTAGTTTAAATCTTTTTATTACGTAGGATATTGAATCAGCTTTCCAATGATATAAAATTTGCCTAAATTTGATAACCGGGTAAAAAGTTATGGCAATTTAAAGTTTCAATCATTAAACACCATAATTCAGGAAAGTAGCGTATCGCGGAGTAATCCAAAATGGCAATTGTAAGTTTCCAGTGAGGTACCGCGATACCGGTACGTTGCACCAAAGCTCATTTTCATATTTGTCAATTTCTAGTAAGCTAACACGATTGCACCGCATCGCATGGAGTTTCCAGGTCCCATCTAGTATTGCAACGCAATTCGACCACGTCGTTCCATACCCTACATTCCCAAATGTCATTTTCCAGTGCTTGGCATGATAGCAGCGTGTCGCGCTAGGGCCCAAAATTGGGTTTTTTAGTACAAATTTTTAAGTCATTCTAAGGGGTAAATGGGTATTTTTTCCACGTCCACAATCAGTCTAAACATGAAATTTAACCTGAAATAACCCATTATCTCATCATTTATTCACTTTATTCAAAGATTAAGTGATTCTCTCTTAAAAGGGGCTAAAACCTAGCTTCAAGAAACAAGAAAAAAATCAAGAGTCTCTCCAAGAACCTTCAAGAATTAACAATCCAAGGTATGTTAGGTGTTTATCTATGGGTTCCTTTCACCCATAGAGTCCACGAATCCATTTTTAAAACTAAAAGATTGTTGATTTATGAATTACATGCTTGAAATTGAATTAAATTCATGTTCATGTTATTGTTGGATTTTAATCCATGATTTAAATTACAATTTTCAAGAATTGATCCTAGTATGAATTGATCCTAGTATGTGTTGATTTACATAATATTTATGATAAACCCTTCAATTTGCAAGTTGATTGTTGGAGCCATGTCAACCCTAACTGATTATGATTTAATGATTAAGTTATGGCTCCCCATATGTTTGATAAAATGCCTATGTGAATGAAATAGTGTCATTATAACAAGATAGCATACATTCCCCATTTAGGTACAAGTTAATGCATTACAAGTGTTTGATAAAATGTTTTTATGAATGAATTATGGACAAATGTGCATTGTTATGTATTTCAAGATTATGCTATGCCTTTTTTTTATGCTATCGAGTCCTGGGATATTTAATACTCAACAATTTAGCTGTTTGCCTAGAGCCAGTGTAAGTTATAGAATCTCAGTCATGTCATGATCAATAGTACTCTCAGTCAGTTACAGAACTCAGTTAGTTTCAGAACTCAGAAAAACTCAGTAAACTCAGTATTTAGTCCAGTCCAGTTCAGTATACTCAGTTTAGTGTCTTTCAATTGGGAGTAGAATTCAGCACCCAAGGAACCCAAGGATAGGGGCTCACCTGCTCGTAGAGGGTGTGATCCTTAAAAGCAATCCTTGCATTCAAGAACTACGTAACCAGCATAGGTTGAGACATCAAACCGTCAGTTGAGGGTTGATGAGGTATTTAACCTCTCAGATGAAGGTTCCACTATTCTCATTAGAGTACCTACCAGATGAGGGTAACTTTTCAGTGTTTTTATCCATGGCACGATACTGACACCCTTAAACTGGTGTCATAGGTTGGACCCCAACTCAGTTATCTTATCTTATTTGGGGCATGTTGGTTAGATGATTACCTCCTACTGTCTCAGTTTCAATATTTAGAATATAACTCAGTTCAGTTTTATAGTATCAGTACTATCAGATACAGTCAATCAGTATCAGTAAATAAGTTATCAGTAACTTTAGATATCAATTACCCAGTATCAAAATTTAGGACTTAGCTTCAGACAATCTTAGTCACAGTATTTATTTATATGCATATTAGTGCATACTCAGTATTTACAACAGTATCAGTTATCCATGTACTTTCATGTTTAGTTACTCTATATCATACGGTCAGTTATTGTTCATGCATATGAACCCTTGCTTTCAGCCTTACCTCATCTAGCATACCAGTACATTCCACGTACTGATGCATACTCTTTCTTTGCACTATGATATCTCATATCATAGGTTCGGATGCTTAGATTCCCGATCGCGCATAGATATATTTAAATTCAGTCAACAGCAGTTAATTAGCAGAGAGTTCTCATTATTCGAGGATATTCTTTCATTTCATTATTTCTGTAGACACAGTATTTCAATAGATGGAGTTAGTTGGGGGATTATTCCATCAACTCCACTTTCAGATAATTTCAGTTAGAGTAGTTTTCAAACTAGTTTTCAGACAGTGATCAGTTTTACAAATTGTTATTTCAGTTGATACACTTTATCAGTATTTACAAATTTTGAACGTTATGGTATTTCAGCCTATTTTTCATATTTATTACAGTATCATATTTTAGTGCTCACAACAAATATCAGTCATGGGTTTGCTTGTGGTCCTTTGGGGTCGTAAGCACCGTGTAACATCTGGGGTATAGACTCGGGGCATTACTGGTGGGTAGAAACTTTAGGGAATGCTAGTGTTTTTGTTATTTTTAGAATGCCTAGAGGCTTAATAAACAAACTAGGTGGGGTGGATACACCTTCAAACATTATGGAAGGTAACTCAAGCAAAATTCAATTATACGACATATGACAGTGTCACCTATTAATAAGTTAGGCGTTGATCCAAATAAAAAATAATAAATCCTTAATCCAATCATGCAAATTTATTTTTCTCTTATCTTTACTTTATATGTTTATTTGTTTGACGTAGTTAGGTTTATTATATAAGTGCCCTTTTTCACTATATAAATTGTGTCCATTTTTCCTCCTCCCTTATCTTATTTACATATTTCTTGTATTATTTTTATTATCACCTAGATAATTTTTATTATCAGCTAGATAATTAATAATTAGAAATAATTAAATAACATGTTTTGTTTATTCATTACTTTACCACTTAGTTGATATTAAGTTTATAAAATAAGTGACCTTTGTTTAGCATGTAAAATCCCCACATAAATATGAATTCAGCAGGGAACCATATTTGTCGACCTCGAAAGGTGCCTAACACCTTCCTTTCAAGGTAATTTGAACCCTTACCCAATATCTTGTGATGTAGACTAATTAACATTTTTGTAATTATCCTTGAATGGTGTCGTAACGCACATTGATTCATTAGGTCGGGACTTTTTACTTTTAAATCATCCCAAAAAGAATTGTCATATCGAATTCTGCTTTTACGAGAAAAATGGGGCGCGACCGCATAATGACTCTGCTAGAGATACTTAAGTTCCAACCATTACGAGTTTGATTTTATGTGGGATTCTATTATTTTTCTGAATTTTATTTGGATATTTTTTCATGATTATTGTTTGTTTTGGTATCTTGATTTATTTTCTACATGTTAGTCCTTTCCCTTTCCCTTTATGTATTTTTAAATATCTCTCCATGTCTATCCCTTTTCCTTTTTTTGTTGCTTGGCCATATTTTATCTTATTTTTTGTATTTATTTATATTTTTATATTACTAAATATGTTATTGTATTTCTTATTACGTGCTACATGTTATTGTTTTTATAATTTCCATTTCGCTCATATCTTCTTCCACTTGGAACCTTCTTTTCTTTTCTTCTTCTTTTCTTTTCTTTTAAGAATGATTTCCTGGTTGCATGGACATTCATTTCTAAAACACTCTCATGGGAAATGCCTCATGAATCGATCTATCAGAAGTACATCAAAAGTCATAAGCTTTCCCTCTCTCGAGTTGGCCACTTGAGGGAACCAAGTCATGAAACCACTTGTGTTCATTAGATCATCATTGCATATTTATTTTACTAAGGAATTTGAATCTCATTCAACCTAGGATGTCTTTTCACCCTTGATGCATTGAATGTTAATCTCATTCAAAGTTAAAGGGGTTCACGACCCCAATAGGATTCATAATATTATTTGCTATGTGTTGAATTTCTATGTATATGTTGATATCTTACCTATCTTCTTGTTTTGATTTATTCTGTAGTTACTCCTTACTCTTACAATTCCTTACCATTAGAGTTCATTACTCTTAATATTATTATTACGGTATGGCCCTACAATACATTCTTAGGGCCTATTCAAAACTCTCCAATTTATCTCCCTAACTTAACTCTGTATTCTAAAATATCTATTAATATACGAATCATCTCTTACTTTAATATTTGCTTTGATAAGGGTTCTACTCCTATTTATAATCTCTTCGTGCAACTCATCATCTTGGGACCTTCCCTTTCTCAAAGCTTTCAACGCTTACATACTATTATTTCTACCATGATCATTGATCATTAGTGTTATCATATTCATGTCGTATTCTAGCTTTCACAACCTCTAAGTTACATAGAGGTCTCATAACTTTCATTCACTCTGAATGAGCATAACTCATTATTTTTGAATAAGTAGAATATTTATTCGTGTGTACCTTTTCACTAACTAAATGACCTTTCTTCTAAGGTTCACTAAAGTTGAACATCAGAAATGTCCAGTCAAGTAATATTTATTGACTTTATCAATAGTGAAGCTGAGCATAGAAGTTTAGGGTTGCATCAAAATAGAGCTACTTCATTTTTTGCCAAGCATAAGAAGTATGGAAATAAAAATAGAGAGAATTAGGGGAATAATGACTAATCTTCGAGGTTCAGTTGATATGCCACCAAGTTTTCTAGAGCCATTATTTGAGATAGACTTTAGCATTTCCATCTACACTATGGAGTCTCCCATAGTGATGACTTCACCTATGTCTAATTGTGAGGAACACGTATCTTCAAGTCTGTATTCAACTGCACCACAAACAACACGTAATGGGTTGACAAATATAAGCAAGGATAAGGAAAAAGAAGGACGTATTTCTTGCCATAATGCAGGGTCATCTCAATATCCCAAGATGAATAAGTCATCCAAATCAGGGGGAAGAAAATAAGGATGGAGTTAAGGACTTGAACCTTTCATTATATGATGGATCAAAAAATCCTCATTCCTATTTGAAGGATTATCTTGACAAATTATCAGTTATAAGGCAAAGTAATGGTCTTAAGATGAAGCTTTTTATCAGTTCACTTATGGGTCTAGCATTGATGTGGTACACAGAGAAGGATACTAGCAAGTGGGTCTCTTGGGACAATTTGGTGAGTGACTTTATTGGGAAATTTGATAAAAAAAAACTAAAGAGGAAGTTCATAGTTGAAACTCCAAGACATGATAAGGTTGGTTTGAGTGAGTCATAGCTCAGGGATAAAGGAAAGTCAATCCTATACGATATATCAAAACCTCCGACGCCTGACGTAAGCAAACACCAAGCTATGACTTTTGGATGAACCACTTTGCAACCAAAGCTTGTTGGTTCTTATTTCCCTTTAATTCTTTTTTTCAATTCAAAAAAACATTGTACCTTTTATTCTGGCATGGTTGGTTATGATATTGCTGAGTATCGTAAATTAAGGAAAAAGATAGAGAACTTGATAAGAAATACGAGAATAGAAAGGATACCCCAACCTCAATTGATATGGTATCCAGCTCCAGAAACCATTCCATCATCCAATCATGTCTAAACCTATTATCCCCAATCCTTCACAAAACTTCATCCATTAATTGTTTAGTACCCACTTACATCCATTGCTCCAATATCAAACTACATTCAAGTTTCTTACTAAAACCCACCAATAAATTAATGATCCAACCAATCTGCCAGGCCTTGAGATAAGTTTCAGAAAAATCCACCAAGACATACAGTCCTCTTAGTGGCCCCAAAGCTCAATTGTATAAGCTAATAAAAAAAGTGGACTACATCGAGCCTATTGTTGTTGTACCTTGTGATACTACGTCTTTGCGGTATTTCCCTAATCAAACTTGTTCCTATCATTCTAGGATAAAATAGCATCCTACTGAGTCAGGTTTCAACTTGAAGAACATAATTCAGAAATTGATTGATACTAACGTGATAAATGTGACGGGGTCAAATTCTGAGGTTGATTGATTTCCTAAGCTTGATTTTCACTTGTTGACATTAGTGGAAAGGTTATCATGTTAATTCTCTTCTCTAGAATCCCAAATATTTAAAATTCCTTCAAGTTTTACAAGTTATAGTTTTATTTTATGTTTTCCTTTCTTATGTAATTATAACTACGTTCGTCTTGATTCCCTTATATGAGAGATATTGATATGGGACAAATGTCCATCTTATATTTTGATGGCATCTTTAGAGGCCAACACATAGAGGCTCAAGACTTGGTCACCTTGAGGATACGAGAACATGCATGGAGGACCCGTTTTGAGCATGCCATTAAACAAATCCGTGTGTAGAAGATTATGTGGGGGCTTATATTTGATGTTAATTTGAGACTACAAGTTTTGAAGTGTGACCCCATGGTTTTGGAGCATTGAAGAAGCACCATTCATTAAGGGTATTTTGGGGTTTGCACAAGAAACAACCCATGACTTCTCCTTTCATTAAGGGTATTTTGATCCATTATACTATGTAATAAGCTAGGCTATATAATCTCTTATTAGGGTTTTTCTCTTTAGTTTTTAAAAGATGAATGTATGAAACACTTGAAAATCCTCCCTCTTGAGAGTAGACCACCTTAGTGTAGTCTTAGTTAGGGATTGGAAAAGCTATCCTTAGTATAGGGCTTGGAAAAGCCAATATTGAGCTTTGCTTGGAAACGGCGGATCTTGAGGTGAGTTGATTTCCTTTGCAGTCACCATAAGAGTGTGTTTTTTATTATTACATTCATTAGGTTTAGTATTGAAATACACTTGGTTCTTAATCCTGTAATAATATTGGTCTCACTATCTATCCTTTCATTATTTTACAAATCTGTGTGTTTTTGTGTTTTTCATCTTGTATCCCTTTGTTTAACTTGTTCTTCTCACATTAATTGGACTATTTTGGCATCTTGGTAGGTTGTTTTGGCATCGTGGTGGGCTCTTTTTGTATCCTTTACTTTTTTGTAATCTTGTTGTTTGTTCTTGTTGTCTACTCTCGTCTTTGTGGTGTTGTTTGCCAACATTGATGTTATTGTTATCTTATGGTTAATCTTGTGTTTTTAACTTAGTTTGGGTGGCTGTTCTGGTGTTGAATCACACCATTTTATCTCGTTCTTGTTGTTTTTGTAGTGAATCAGAGAGTGGTCTCCAAAAGGTCCTTGGATCCTTAAGATTAGTGGAATATTTTGGGGTGTGTTTTGTGTTTCCACTGTTGTTCTTGTATCATTTGGTATCAAAGTCATCATTGATTTCGTTCCCACGAGATCAATCTTGGGTTTGTTCACTCAAAAATAAAATAGGTGTTGAAAAGCTGAAAAAACTCAAAAATAGTAATGTGTCCACGTTTTTGTGTTTAGGCCGAAATTTGAAGCCTATTTTTCTTGTGATTCTTGTGTGTTTTGTGAGTTCTATTGTTATATCTTTGTTTACTATTATTATAAGAGGTGTCCAAGGTCAAAAATATCACAAAAAGAAGTTATTCTACGGGTTTGGTGTCTTGGCCAAAGTGTTGTTGTTGTTTGTCCAAATTTGTGTCTAGATTTAGGTGTTGTTTTGATTGTCTTTGTTGTTTCTTGTGTTGGTTTTCTTTCTCTCTAACACTACTTGAGTTTAACCCAGGTTCTTGAGCTAAAAAAAATTACAAGTTGTTACGGGAAGAGTGGAAGGTTTTGTTGTTGTTGTTGAAGTTCTTGTGTTGTGTTAAAGAAGTCTTGTTAAAGGTTATTGTTTGATCCAAATTCAAAGAGAAGAGAGTGTGAGTTCTTGTTAGTCTTGAAACAACTTTCAAGACATTACCAAAGAGGAAAAAGAACAAAAATGCCTCCCAAAAGTCTTCATACCAAAAGAGAGTAAGTTCATTTTTCTAGACAAGCCAAAAGAGGAAAGGGGGACAAGACCTCTAAAAGGTTGTCTTGCAAAAAAGGTGAAAGTTGGCCAAGGTTTGAATTCTTAAAAAAAAACAGACTTAAAGTCTTGTTTTTTAACCTACCAAAACATAAATTCCCCCCTATCTTTGTGAAATTTGAACAACCGAAATTGTAGAACAAAATTTTTCAACTTCAACAATATTTTTGCCTATCGACCAATAATCGAGTGCCATATCATCAATAGCTCAAGAACGTTGGAATTTCTAATTTCATTTTTTTATTCAATTGGTTTCCATTTTGTTGGTTCTCATACTAATTAGAAAACTAGTAAATACCTACTAGATTGTAGATTAGTTTTTGAGTATGTTTTCTTTCATGTTAAGCATTGTATTGTGTGCCTTTCTCTTTTATAAGCAATAGTATTTTCTTTAGTCCAAGTTTGAACATCATTTCTTGAGTGGATCAAACAAGAATCCATTCCGTCCTCCAAGTAGAATTGACATCCTATTAACTACCGGAGTATAAGCAATTTTCAATACTCGCCGCTCTAATTGTGAGAATCACAAAAGTAGGTGTATACGAGTGTTGGTGAGGAGCTTTTACTACTAATCTTGTTTGTTCATTATGTAGGTACAAAGGTGATTTAAGGGTAACATGTCTTCTTTAGATGGGTATTATTGTGACTAAAACATGGGAGACTATGATTGTAGTGAGGGGTTTTATGGGTATGAAGTTGAGGGAGATTGCTGAGGCTATGGAAATAGCCATGATCAAAACTTGGGCAGATTTGAGAGTTACGGTTTTTAGGGAGAAAATGAGGTGAATGAAGTGCCTAGTGCTTATAGAGAACTTGGAGATGATGTAGGACCTCGTGATGGATCTTATGATGATATTGAGGCATGTAAGGAGTCTTACACTTCTCACTCCAAACCTAGATTTGGTGTTAGGTATAACCCTTTCATTCATAAAGCTTATGAGATCTATGAGGAGAGTTTACGTGAGAAGTGTGAAGATTTATATTCTCCACCTTGTAGTACTTCTTATCAAGGTCGATATAGTGTGAATGGTTATACTAGCTCTAATGGAGATTGTCCAATGAGAAGAAGAGGGTATGCATCTCCAAAATTGAGGGGTACTCGTGTTCTTTCCAATATTGATCTGAGAAGGAGTGTACACTCCGGAAAGGTGACCATTTGTGGGATACCGGGATGCCTCGTTGTGTTAAATGATAGGTACTATAGTAACTATATTGTTCCATCCATGGTTGACTACTTGAGGTTATTTTGCGAGCCTTTACTTGTTCCATATTTCTTGGACGGGTTTAAGGTTACCAAAAGGGTCAAAGTTGTCTTCTCCTAATTTGAATACCATGAAGAGGTGTGGTGCGATATTCTTCTACTGACATAAGGTCATGTATGCTTAGGTGCCGATTGGTTTGCACAACATAGAGTTCCAAATGTGCAAAATTAGCCTAATATTGTAAGAAACCAGTGGAGAAATCACCTCGTGACATATATGCTGCCCGAGCTGCAAAGAGAAGTGAATACTTACTCTAATATAAATGCTTATGAGATATAAAATATTGAGAGGAGTAAGGGTGTGCAACGTGGTAATCCGAGAGTGGAAAAAGGAGAGGTTGTGTGGAGCGAAGTGAGGGGATTCCCACCACACCAAGCTAACATTGTTTGTCCTTCTATTTCTAAGGACATTTGTGTAGGTACCAACATAGAAAGTGAAGGATAGCAATGCCAAAGTGAATTTGTTACCCAAGCTTGTAGACGACCTTCACAACACAGCAAAGGAGAGTCGACTCAATAACTTCAAGGTAAAATAGCTAATTGTTACACTTTTGTGCGTGTGAATGATAATTGTGTGACTAGTAGCCCAGTGAGTGTGAGTAGTAGCTTACTTACTTATGAGTCTAATGATTCTTTTCCTTTTTTTGATGATGTATATGTTGTGAGTATGGATACACTAGTTGATCCTATTGATGACCAAATTGACTCTTCTTATAAGATCAATTTATGTCCACCTAGTGTTGAAGCCTATATGTTGAACGGAAATACATCGTCTTGTGTAATTGGTATTGATCAACCTATTGGTAAAAATTGTCCACCACTTGAGTATGTGTGTGATGTGATTAATCAAACTCAAGTGAGTGAAGTATTTAAAAAATTTGGTCAACAAAAGGGGAGTGAACCCGAGAGCTATTCTTGGGACAATCTTGTGCTTGAAACCACTTTGAAACTTGATATTGATCTCTTAGAGAGTGAGGAACTTACTTGTTCCAAATCTACCCATGCGTTGGATCATGCACTCATTAGGTATAATTTCTTGTTTGAAAATGATATAAACACTGCTAATGAGCCTAGTGGTGAAAAAGATGGTATAGCTTACCTTAGAGGCTATAGCCTATATGTTAACCCACTATGGTGTAACAACATTCCTCCTAAAGATGGAAATCTCTTCTTGGAAGATGAGAGTAATCTTAAGGGTAAGGAATGTGTAGTCTTGGAAGTTACTCCTTCTACTTTGTGTGACTTTGTTGTTGAGACTACTCATGATGATTGGAAAACTAGTAGTGAGTACACATATGAGGCACCATAGTAGAAGTCGACTTGAGAGATACTTTTCTCTACTCTCTATTTTCTTTCGATGATATGTATGCTATTGTAGAGAGTATGTCATTTAGTTTGGGAGGAAACCATGAGAAAGGGGAGTGTTGTCTAGAACCGTGTCTATGGCCACTCTTCTCGTTTGACCCTGGTGCCAAATATGGAAATGGTGATGTTGGCGCACCCAACTTGTTGCTTGGTCTAGATGACAAGCAAAGTATCACTCTTGGTGAATCCCATGACCAAATCCTTCATATATATTTCATTGAGTTTTAAATATTTCATTCAAATGATACTTGGTTATATTGCAAATATGTCCAACCTTGGCATGTTGAGATGATTTTTTATGCTAACCATAACCCTCATGCCATGAGGAGTTTGTATTTGTTTGTTCTCTCTTTGGTTTTACAAGGTTTGGATTTGAGGTTGAATTATTTTCAAGAAGGGGAGGATGATACGGGACAAATGGGCATCTTATCTTTTGATGACATCTTTAGAGGCCAACACATAAAGGCTCAAGACTTAGTCACCTTGAGGATACAAGAACATGCATGGAGGACCCATAATGAGCATGCCATTAAACAAATCCGTGTGTGGAAGATTGCGTGGGGGCTTACATTTGATGCCAATTCGAGATTACAAGTTTTGAAGTATGACCCCATGGTTTTGGATCATTGAAGAATCACCATTCATTAAGGGTATTTTGGGGTTTGCACATGTTAAAGAAACAACCCATGACTTCCCCTTTCATTAAGGGTATTTTAGTCCATTATACTATGTAATAAGATAGGCTATATAGTCTCTTATTAGGTTTTTTATCTTTAGGTTTTGAATGATGAATGTATGAAACACTTGAAAATCCTCTCTCTTGAGAGTAGACCACCTTCGTGTAGTCTTAGTTAGGGCTTGGAAAAGTCATCTTTAGTATAGGGCTTGGAAAAACCAATATTGAGCTTTGCTTGGAAACAGTGGATCTTAAGGTGCGTTGATTTCCTTGGCGGTCACCGTAAGAGTGTGGTTTTGATTATTACATTCATTAGGATTAGTGTTGAAATACACTTGGTTCTTAATATTGAATAATCTTGGTCTCACTATCTATTCTTTTATTATTTTGCAAATCCGTTTGTTTTTGTGTTTGTCATCTTGTATCCCTTTGTGTTGCTTGTTCTTCTCACGTTAAGTGGAATGTTTTGGCATCTTGGTGAGATGTTTTTGTATCAGATATGTAGGCGCTGATTTAATGAGTTTGGTCTCATCATAATAAAATTTTCTTTTCCCCTATTTTTTTCTAAATGGAGTTGGATGGATCAATAATGTAGTGTGATATCAAATAATGTTTTGAATCAACAAATATGATGTTCAACAAAAGCAGACCTTGTCCATTTCCTATATTCGTATCTTTCTTACAATCGTAATTTTAAATTCAATATCATGTTCTATTACTATCTTGTTTTATGTGCTTGGAGCTCAAATCTTTACGCCTAGATCACTTACTAAGCCTTAGTCTTCATCCTAGAATGCCTTTTATTTTTATATTTGTTATGTTTTGAACTTATATGTGTTATATGGTAACTTTTTTTTGGCTTGTTTATTTGTTTAAAGGTTGTCTAGTATTTGAACACCAAATCGACTAAAAATCTATAATTTGACAAATATACCTAAACCATTTGATCCTTCTTCTAATGCAATTTTTTTTCTTCCCCAATAAAAGATACCTTCTTACCCACATCTCCTTATTTATTTCTTTGGTACTTTGTGAAATATGGTAACACATGAGTTTCTCAACTTAGAGAAGAGGTTGGAGGAGTGTCTACGTTCAAAATACATTTATGACTTAAGGTATAAGAAACTGCATCTACATCCAATGGTTGATTTTCCTCCAGGGTACAAAGTTCCAAAATGCAATATGTTTGATGGGCATGCAGACCCGATCAAGCATCTAAAGGCTTATTGCAGCAGACTGATTGTAATAGGACACAATGAAGCTCTCCTGGTAAGATTGTTCATTCAAAGCCTGTCAGGAATAGCACTTACTTGGTATGTCAAACAAGACTATGACAAAGAGGCATACATGGGAAGACAAGGCTCAAGACTTTGCGAGACAATATAATTTCAATATCAAGGTCAATCCAATGATGCTGTACTTATTTGAAATAAGGAGAATGACTCATGAATCTTTTGAGGATTATATAACACGGTTGAGATTGGAATCTTCTAAGATACGTCCTTCAATTCCTGAAGAAGAGTTGGTTCAAACTTTAATTAGGCTGCTAGATAGTATTTACTACCAAAATTTATATTGCTCATGCGTTCAAAGGTTCGATGATCTGACTTTAATTGAGAAGAGATTACAATATGTCATTTGAATAGGAAAGGTTATTAATGTTTCTGCAATACAAGCTACTTTTCAAGCACAAAAAGCTTCACAAAAGAAGAAAAAGAAAAAGATATCTCAATCTTCCCGCCTTAACAACCACACTATCCAAATACCCAACATGCTTATGTTATTTTTGATCCATATAACCCTTATGGTTTTCAATACCCAAATTTTCACCAGCATGATCCTCAATAATAGACTCATCCAATGCCAGCCCATTCTCATCAACCATAGAAAATTAAACCACGTACTTTTACCCTTTTAACTGAACCTTTGACTGGCATATTCCAAAGATTATTTGCTCAAGAAATTTTGAAACCAAGATACGGTTGGATCCTTAAGTACCCACCATCGAATTTTGACTTGTCCAAAAGGTGTGCATATCATTGATATGTATAAGGACATGATACCAAGAAATGTTCAGCATTGAGGTACAAGATTCAAGAATTGATTAAGAAAGGCAAGATTATAGTGCAACATGGGCCACTAAGCAACATCTATGACATAACCGTAGGAACAATTGTTGTCCAAGGTACTCCGATAGAGATTGTACCAAGACATCTAACAAACAAATGTAAGGCACATCAAAGAAACTGAGAAGGACAAAACCATCAGGCAAAGTATCAATTCTATTTTTTCAATCAATAAAATTTATTTATTTTGTTTTTGTTGCTATTTGTACTCATGAACTACATTGGACCTGACTTCCATTTGGATATGTAGTCAGCCCACTCTTGGGCTTAATCTCACTCCATTAACATTTTTCTCTCCCTCCTTCTTATTTAAATTATCTTAAATTTTGACCAGACTCTATTCGATGAATCTAAGCTATTTTGGCCTATTCCATTACTCCAAATGACAAATTGTAAATTCAAAGTTGAACATCAACGTTTGAATACAAAACAACCATTTCTTTTGAACTAATATTTTCTTTGAGTAATGCAGGAATATAAGACGTCACAAGTAAAAACTGGGGTAGAATTTTTGAGATTACCATAAAAATTCTACCAGCAGACAACATTTTGATTCGCAAGTAAGTGCGAAATATATTTTAAACTGGGGCAGAAATTTTTAAGGATTCTCAAAAGTCTCAATGACAAAAAAAAAAGGACATAGGGATCCCCCGCCCTAAAATAGGATATATTGGGTTTATCTACCCAAAAATAAAATACGTTTTCATATACTGAGTTCATCCATCCTAAAATAGGATATGTTTGACATATTAGGTTTCTCTGTCCTAAAATAGAATATCTCTGATATATTGGATGTACCCGTCCTAAAATGAGATATGTTGGATTCATCACCCTAAAATGGGAAATGATGAACATATTGGGTTCCTCCGCCCTAAAATAGGGTATGTTTGGCATGTCGATTTCATCCACCCTGAAATAGGATATGTTTTACATACCGAGTTCCTCCTTCCTAAAATAGGATATGTTTGACACACTGGGTTTTTCCACCCTAAAATAGGATATGATATCCTTAACGGGTTCATCCATCCTAAAATAGGATATGTTTGACATTCGAGATTCATCCATCCTAAAATAGGATATGCTTGATATGTCGGGTTTATCTATCCTAAAATGGGATATGTTGAAATACCGACTTTGTATCCACTCAAAAATAGGATATACTTGACACATCAGGTTCTTCCAACCTAAAATAGGATATGTTGGGTTTATCCACCTTAAAATATGGATATGTTGGATTCATCCATCCTAAAAAAGGATATGTTGGGTTCATCCACCCTAAAAATAGCGTATGCTAGATATTCGGGATCGTCCGCCGTAAATAAGGACACTTGATTTTGCAAGTATAGGCTCAATGATGTCATTTTCCTTAAAAGACAAAACTGGGGTAGATTTTTGAGGATCTCAAAAATCTGGGACAACAAGAACAAAGTCAAACAAATACGCTTCTTATCTTCTCTCATCGTTATTATTATCTATTATGATTGTTTTCACCGCATTGTTTAGTAATTTTATATATGTATATTTGGGCTGACTATTTTTTTCTAGTTGTATTATTTGAGAGCTATTCTCCTCCTAATTCAGAAACTTTTTTCTAATATCTCTCAAGCTATTCCAATTTCACCTTTCAAAACAACTCATGCTCCGGCCTTGCAAACTCATGCTCCTATTCATAATTTTTTTAGGAATCTCATTCGTTTGTAAATCTATATCTATGCATGACCTGGTTCTCATAAGACCAGAGATATATAGGTGACTTAAAAATAAAGTCTTGGCCACACTATTTTTAAAACCACCTCTTGTTGTTTCGATTCCAACAATTTATTTTTTCGATCTGACAAAATTGACTACTATGTCAACTTTCGTTCCTCGATAATTTTTATCATTTTTGAGCAATAAAGGGGTGGCTGTTGATACCCAATTTGATCTTCCGATATGGCCCTAGGCTACTATTTCACAAAAACTATTAATTTTAATCTTAGTTATTTTTGCGTATCTTTTTTGGTATCAAATAAATATTGACGTGTCACATTCATGATTTTAAGATGTACAATTTATTTTTTTCATATTTCTTATATATAATTTATTAATTTAAATATAATATTATTTATATAATTTTATTTATATTTTTTAAATTATTTTCATAGATATTCATGCTCATAATTTTACAAATACATTGTCTATTACTATTACTTCTATTATTATTGTCATCATTATATTTATTATTATTATTATTGTTATTATTATTCCTATTATTTATTATTTATTAAATCATTCTTTATAATTCATTATGAATTTATCACCAGCAATTTATATAATACATTAATTTTATATAATGATTTTCGTAACATATTTTTACTTTTTTCTCATTATTATTATGAAATTATTATTACATTTATTAAAATATCAGCCTACTTCAATTCAATCTCTCAATTTTATTTAAATTTTAGTCATTTTTGTACCTAATTAATGTCAATTTTAGTATAATAGATCTATTTTACCACACAAGTTATCCGCACACCCCCTACAATTTGGTATCAAAGCCTATGATGTTTAAAGTTACGAAAGTAGTAGATATTTGAATTTATTTGATTAATTTATTAATTATGACTGACTTATTTGATAAAACTAAATTTAGATATTTCCCAAAATATTATTTAGATGAATAAAGTACAAAAATTACCAAAATATAAAGAATTAAAGCAAATAATATCTAAAAACGTAAAGAATTAAAAATAAGGATAGAAAGACTACAATATAACATAATTGCTG